>NC_134354.1:30352812-30622812 GCF_048569485.1 Anomaloglossus baeobatrachus | reverse complement strand
GATGCAGAGGAGTCATGGGAGAAGGTCATGTGGTCAGATGAAACCAAAATAGAACTTTGGTATCCACTCCACTCGTCACGTTTGGAGGAAGAAAGAAGACTACAAGCCCAAGAACACCGTCCAACCGTGAAGCATAATGATGGAAACCTCATATTTGTGGGGGCTTTTCTGTAAACAACCTTCTTCCCTCGCTAACCGTATTAAAGATGGTTCTTGGCTGGGTCTTCCAGTATGACAATGACCCAAAACATACAGCCAGGACAATTAAGGAACGGCTCTGTAAGAAGCATTTCAAGGTCCTGGAGTGGCCTAGCCAGTCTTCAGACCTGAACCCAATAGAAAATCTTTGGAGGAGCTGAAACTCGATGCTGAAAGATCTGGAGAAGATCTGTATGGAGGAGTGACCTGAAAGATCTGGAGAAGATCTGTATGGAGGAGTGACCTGAAAGATCTGGAGACTATCTGTATGGATGAGGGGCAATACCCCGAAACAGCTGTCTGTGGATGGATACCTGGCCTTGGTATTTCCCTTGTCATATCTTTTAAACTTGTCAAAAAGTTGGATATTGACAAAGGGCCACTTAATATGGTGGTTATGGTGGTCTCCTAAAAAGAGCCACCCCTTGGCTGGGTCCTTCCCGGAGGGATATCTGGCTGGTTTCTGTGTTGAGACTCCTAACAGAGGCTCCACGGACCTTTTTGATTTGCATATTTCTCAGGGGGCAATGTACCTAGGATTTCACTGTCTTGAGCACCCTCGCTGGCTGCCGGCAGTGTTTTCTCTGGCTGGTCTCCCCGAGATCAGTGATTTGTTTTGTCTTTAAAGGAGTGACCTGAAAGATCTGCAGTAGATCTATATGGAGGAGTGACCTGAAAGATCTGGAGAAGATCTGTATGGAGGAGTGACCTGAAAGATCTGGAGAAGGTCTATATGGAGGAGTGACCTCAAAGATCTGGAGAAGATCTGTATGGAGGAGTGCCCTGAAAGATCTGGAGAAGATCTGTGTGGAGGAGTCGCCAAAACCCCTGCTGCAGTGTGTGCAAACCTGGTGAAGAACCACAGGAAACGCCCGACCTCTAACTGCAAAGGTTTCTACCAAATATTAAGTTCTGTTTTTCTATTGTATCAAATACTTATTTCATGCAATAAAATGCAAATTCATTTTTTTTCTATATCCCCACAGACCATTTATGGTATCTATACAGTGGACACTTCAAATGGAAACCTATCCATTACATGCAGGTGTCTGCACTGGGCTCACGTTTCCTATAAATATGGCCGCTACGCGCTTCATTGGCAAAGTGTCTCTTTATAAATTAAAGCCGTCATTACCGGACATTTTCTATGTTCCTGTTGGCAGCAGAATTTGGCGTAAAGTTTATTCTTTCTCTTCCCATCGATTTTGTAGATTGAGAATTTCAATAACGAGTTCTGGACGGGGTTACAGCTCGCCTGCTGGGAGAAGACGGAGGAGCCATGGGCGTACTTTCCGGACATATCTATCTACGTGCGGGATGTGAACTCCAGCCGCTCCTTCCGGCTCACCATAAAACCTCAGGTACAGTGTTTTTTTGGGGTTTTTTTTATGTAATTTTATTTGTATCCTTGTTTCAGTAGAGATCTTTAGGCCTCGTGCACACAACAATATTTTGGATAAAGATCATGAGACAGTGTTTATACCACTATTCAGGGAAATAAGTAGTATGGGACTAATGTCCCTAGATTTAGGATTAGCCCTATTAAATGACAAGTTAATCTCTTGTAAAATCTGCTGTAATCTGCTGCAAATCCACAGATGATATCAAAAGGTGTAATTTTTGGATTATACGGTAAAACTATACTGAGGAAAGTATTGGCCCACACATACTTGGCCGGTGGTGCGGAGCTCACGGTTATCAGCGCGTTCTGTAATAGGAGCCACCAGGGTAACAAGTCCATTCATTTTTCTCCTGAATCCTCCCCCATCACCTGTGAGTGATATTACTGAGAAGTGGAAAGAATCGCAGCCACGAAGAGGAGACCTCGTAAAGTTAAGGACGGGGGGGCCGAGTGCTGACGAGCAGAGGGCAGAACAGTCCCCACCGCTCTGCTGACCTCATAACTGCAGAGTCCAGACATCCTCTGGTAACATCAGCACAAACACTGCGCCCGCCGGGCGCTTCATAGCTGATAAGCTGCAGCCGTAAATCACCAGAGCAGCTACAGCCGTACCTCACCAGGCACAATGACGAATGTCGGATGGAGCAGTATAAATCTGCCACCCCTTGACTCTGGAGGAGACATGTCCTCTGCTCTATCTGCATCTGATGGAGGAGTCTGGGTTTGGTGATGGAGTATGTTACCCCCTGATTGCACTGTGCCCAATGTACAGTTTGGTGGAGGAGGATGATGCTCCAGGCTGTTATCAGGGGTCGGCCTCGGCCTCTTTTCTTTCCAGTGAAGAGAGATCTTAATTCTTCAGCACAAGACAAAGTTGGAAACGTTTGGGGAAGACCCTCTTTTGTTCTCCATGACTGTGCCTGGTGCAGAAGGTCCATACAGACATGGAGGGGAGAGGAGGAGAAGATGACAGCCGCACAGAGCCTGGACCTCAGGCCCATCCAACAACCAGACTGGAAATTGTGAGCTCGGCCTCTCCTCCATATCAGTGTCTCCTCACAAATGTTCCTCTAGAGGAAGGGGAAAAAAAATTCCCACAGATGCTTCCAAAATCTTGTAGACCTACTTCCCAGAAGAGCGGGAGCCATTATATCTGCAGAGGGGCCGACTCCATATCAATGCCTATGGATGTAGGATCGGAGGTCTGAAAAACTGGAGGAGAATGTGGAGGGGGCACTTACTTTACCCCACTAGTGTGAGTGTAAAGAAAGAAAAGTCTGGATTTTCTTAAAGCAGAGAACACTCTTCTTAGTGACAGGGTAAACTGGGAGTGGTGCGATCTGCGTCACGCTCAGCTTGACATGAGGCAGAACCTGAGACATTATTTCCTTATGAAATGCCCTGTACATTAAATTTAAAGTAAATGGTGACTGTTGTATAATAGTGTGTACATTGTGTGTGTAGATATCTGTATAAGTACATAAACGCAATAATATATATATATATATATATATATATATATATATATATATATATATATATATATATATATATATATATATATATATATATATATATATATATATATATATTATATAATATAATATAATATGTGTGTGTGTGTGGTGTGTATAGATAGATAGATAGAGAGAGAGATATATATATATATATATATATAATATTGTGTAAATGTGATATATAATGTATGTACTGTATGTGTGTGCATATATGTGATGTTCTGTATATTTATTTTTCCAGTTATACATCCAGTCTGTATTGACTTTACGTGAGAATCTGAACTGTTTCCGTTTCGGCATCTCCCCGTCCTCCAACGCTCTGGTCATCGGCGCCACCGTCATGGAGGGGTTTTACGTCATCTTTGACAGAGAAGAGCGGAGGGTCGGATTTGCTGTCAGTAGATGCGCAGGTGAGACGTAGGAAAGAAACACTGCTTAGTTGGTTGGAAAATTGGTAAATTAGGATTTTTTTTTTTTTTTTCTCTTCCAAAAATAAATGAACCTAATTATAGACTAATAATCCTAAATAAAACCAATGATTGAGAACCTGGCGTCCAATAAAGGCACAGCAGTGGCTTGTTCTGCCTTCTCCGGTGGTTTTTGTATAGTGGTCACAATGGCCGCCTCCATGTTGGGATCTGTCGGACGCCATAAACCCTAAAATCAGTTACTTATTTGTTCTAAACCTCAAAGAATAGACCCGTCCTCTAAATTTGCTCCTTTTTGCTTTTTGACCCTGTGTGAATATTTTTGCATCAGTTTTTGGTTTCAGTGCTGACTTTCCAAGGTGACACATTCATCCGCGGCCTCATTTCCCGCTCGTTATGTTTTGTTTGCGTTGGCTGTCACTCCGGGAAACTACATAATGAGGTGATTTTGGCCGACTATTTGTTTCCGTAATGGCGTTCTTATTAACCACTTACTTTCCTGAAGAGTGGACACGACGGCTCGATAATTGGAAACGTCAAAAAAAAAAAAAAAAAAAGGCGCCCACTTGGTAGAGCCACTGCCCCCACCCTGATGGCGTTCCTAAATGTAGTCAGTGATGTCGCCTGGTTTTTCTCTTTTTCTCTCTCTCTCTCTTTCTTTCTTTCTCTTTCTCTTTCTCTTTCTTTCTCTTTCTCTTTCTCTTTCTTTCTCTTTCTCTTTCTCTTTCTCTTTCTCTTTCTTTCTCTTTCTTTCTTTTTCTCTTTCTTTCTCTCTTTCTTTCTCTTTCTTTCTCTCTTTCTTTCTCTCTTTCTTTCTCTCTTTCTTTCTCTTTCTTTTTCTCTTTCTCTCTTTCTTTCTCTTTCTTTCTCTCTTTCTTTTTCTCTTTCTCTCTTTCTTTCTCTTTCTTTCTCTTTCTTTCTCTTTCTTTTTCTCTTTCTTTCTCTTTCTTTCTCTCTCTTTCTCTCTCTTTCTCTCTCTTTCTCTCTCTTTCTCTCTCTTTCTCTCTCTCTCTCTCTCTCTCTTTCTTTCTTTCTCTCTTTCTTTCTCCTTTCTTTCTCCTTTCTTTCTCTTTCTTTCTCTCTTTCTCTTTCATTTATATTTAAATATGTGTGTGTGTATATTATATATGTATGTGTGTGTGTATAGATAGATAGATAGATAGATAGATAATATATACACATATATATCTGAAGTTCCTTTAATCTGGAATCCTATAATCTAAAAAAAATGTGATAATTGATCACGACTTTTCCTCAAACTAAACTACGTGAAAATGGGAGACTGTCCATGGGTAAAAGAAAAGTATATCAGCAAATTTGTCAGAAAAGGGGATTTCTTGGCTATTTTTGTATGGTGGGGCTGTGTATTACTGACTGACAAAACACTGCAACATGGAAATATTTCACTGTATATTATAGCCACGATCGGGGGATTAGATTTTCAAATCCACTAGTGTGTATAAAAAAAAGAATAAATAAATTTTAAAAATGTAAACCCCCCCCCACCCCCGAAAACTCAAAATAAACAACTTTTTTCCCTACACAACATTCATTATTGTAGGAAAAATAATTAAAATACACCGTAAAACCCTTATCAAAACAACTATTTTTGAAGACCACCCCTCTATCCAGAGCAGATTTCATGCTGCAGATTGCCACCGTGCATTAATTTACATCTTCCAAAAAAGTTCTAAATGCTAGTTTTTTTTCTAAAGTTTTTTTAAATGCAATGTTTGTCCGTTCTGTTTTAAAAATAGGGTTAATTTTATTTCTTACTCTGAAAACACCCAAGTAATTCAATGCGTATTAAAAAGGAAAAAAAAATCCCCCCCCCACCACCCCCAAAAATAAATTGTGTATGCACATTGTACTTGCCCTAAAACTACCCCACCTACTAAGAAAATAACAAAAGAAAGCCCCGTGGAATGTGGTGATTGCAAAAACAACAAACAAACATTGGGGGGAAAAAAAACTACTTTTATGGCACAAAAGTGATAAAACTTACAAAATCGCTATCATTGTACCGACCGGCAGGATAAAGTTGACCGGTTGATTATAATGCATGGTGAGAGGGTAAAAGAAAAAAAAGTGAAAAGAAAATGATGGTTGGAACTACCGTGGTTTCTTTTTTGTTCTTTTTTCGTCCTTTAGAACCCCACCCCCCCCCCAAAAAAAAAAAAAAAAAAAATCCCCTGGTGTTATTACAATAGTTAACTTTCACAAGAGTGAAAAGACAACAAGATTTGTGTGGTGCATCATTATTTTTTTCCCCCTCTTTTTCTGCTCTTTATAAGTAAGTTATCTCTTTTTCAATAATTTGAAATAAACATAAATAGCTATGTAGAGCCCCCCATCAATGTGATTTGAGGATATTGGATGCCATCTAGTGTCCATTTTCAGCATAACAGATTATATATTAATATTGTCTGCCATCTAGTGGCCATTTGCAGCATAACCATGTATATTGACATTGGCTGCCATCTAGTGGCCATATGGAGCATAACAGGTTATATATTAATATTGTCTGCCATCTAGTGGCCATAAGCAGCATAACTATATATGACATTGGCTGCCATCTAGTGGCCATATGGAGCATAACAGATTCTATATTAATATTGTCTGCCATCTAGTGGCCATATAGAGCATAACAGGTTATATATTAATATTGTATGCCATCTAGTGGCCATTTGCAGCATAACCATGTATATTGACATTGGCTGCCATCTAGTGGCCATATGGAGCATAACAGGTTATATATTAATATTGTCTGCCATCTAGTGGCCATAAGCAGCATAACTATATATGACATTGGCTGCCATCTAGTGGCCATATGGAGCATAACAGATTCTATATTAATATTGTCTGCCATCTAGTGGCCATATAGAGCATAACAGGTTATATATTAATATTGTATGCCATCTAGTGGCCATTTGCAGCATAACCATGTATATTGATATTGGCTGCCATCTAGTGGCCATATAGAGCATAACAGGTTATATATTGATATTGGCTGCCATCTAGTGGCCATATAGAGCATAACAGGTTATATATTAATATTGTCTGCCATCTAGTGGCCATATGCAGCATAACTATATATGACATTGGCTGCCATCTAGTGGCCATATGGAGCATAACAGATTCTATATTAATATTGTCTGCCATCTAGTGGCCATATAGAGCATAACAGGTTATATATTAATATTGTATGCCATCTAGTGGCCATTTGCAGCATAACCATGTATATTGATATTGGCTGCCATCTAGTGGCCATATAGAGCATAACAGGTTATATATTGATATTGGCTGCCATCTAGTGGCCATATAGAGCATAACAGGTTATATATTAATATTGTCTGCCATCTAGTGGCCATATGCAGCATAACTATATATGACATTGGCTGCCATCTAGTGGCCATATGGAGCATAACAGATTCTATATTAATATTGTCTGCCATCTAGTGGCCATATGCAGCATAACTATATATGACATTGGCTGCCATCTAGTGGCCATATGGAGCATAACAGATTCTATATTAATATTGTATGCCATCTAGTGGCCATTTGCAGCATAACCATGTATAATGATATTGGCTGCCATCTAGTGGCCATATAGAGCATAACAGGTTATATATTAATATTGTCTGCCATCTAGTGGCCATATGCAGCATAACTATGACATTGGCTGCCATCTAGTGGCCATATGGAGCATAACAGATTATATATTAATATTGTCTGCCATCTAGTGGCCATTTGCAGCATAGCAGCCAATATCCATATACATTGTTATCTAGTGGCCATATGCAGCATTAGGGATTCAAGGGAATCTGTCACCAGGTTTTTGCTACCACATCTGAGAGCAGCATAATGTAGAGACAGATACGGATTCCTGCGATGTGTCACTTACTGGGCTGTCTGCTGTCTTTTTGATAAAAATCACTTTTTAAAACATTGATTTTATCAAGACTACACTAAACAGTCCACACCGCTGAAATCAGGATCTCTGCCCCTACATTATGCTGCTCTCAGATTAGGTGGCAAAAACCTGGTGACAGATTGCCTGTAATCTTGGCTACCATCTAGTGGCCATATGTTGAATAACAGATTATATATTAATAATGGCTGCCATTTTATGGCCCATTTGCAGCATAACAAACCTATATTAATATTGGCTGCCATCTAGTGGCCATTTCTGTTATAACAGATTATATATTATTAATTAAGAAATAACGTCTGGAACACCATTCTAAGTCTGAACTGGGTGCAAAAACCCTAAAAAAAACCTTCACTATATAAAAAACAGGGCTGCACACCAGTAACATTGCAAGGGGAATAAATGTAAAGCAGAAACATTTATTCCCCTTGCATTGTCACTGGTGGGCAGCCCTTCTCTTTATATAGATTATATATTATCTGCCATCTAGTGGTCATATGCAGCATAACAGATTATATATTAATATTGTCTGCCATCTAGTGGTCATATGCAGCATAACAGATATATTTATTGATATTGTCTGCCATCTAGTGGCCATTTCCAGTATAACAGATTATTTATTAATATTGGCTGCCATCTAGTGGTCATATGCAGCATAACAGATATATTTATTGATATTGTCTGCCATCTAGTAGCCATTTCCAGTATAACAGATTATATATTAATATTGGCTGCCATCTAGTGGCCATTTTCAGATATGAATTATATATTTTGGCTGCCATCTAGTGGCCATTTTCAGTATAACAGATTATATTATTTGCTGCCACCTAGTGGCCTTACGTGGCATAACTGATATATTTTTATATTTTTTTTTTTTCCCCAAGATTTTCTAATTTGCTGTATATTTTATTTTTAATTTTTAAATTTGTTAAAAACTCCAACATCCGTGTAGTGCTGGTGCTTTTATTGCAGGAATAACCCATCTCCCTGTAATTTTTTCTTCATTTTTTTCTCTTGCAGAAGTGAAGGGTGTGATGGTGTCGGAGATCGCCGGGCCGTTCAGTACGGTGGATGTAGCCAGTAACTGCATCGCCAGTAACCCCCTCAGGGAGCCGATCATGTGGATCATCTCCTACGCTCTCATGACCTTCTGCGGCATCATTCTGCTGGTCCTTGTGGTCCTGCTGCTCCTTCCCAACAGACGTAACGGCCACGACCCCGAGGTGGTCAATGATGAATCCTCTTTGGTGCGTCACCGTTGGAAATAATTTTGGGGTGGTGTTTTATCCCTCCGGTTGGATGGACCTGTCCATAATTCCCACCGTTCATCACTTGCTGCTGGGAACTGTTGGTTTACGAACCCGTCACTACCAAAGCCGTTTGTGAGGCGCGACACTGACTACATAACTTGATGCTTTCCTTTCCTTTTGAAAGTCCAAAGTACGTCTTAATACTACTACACTACTCGGAGGCACTGTTCTTCATTAATCCTTTATTACTCCCCCCCCCCCCAACCCCCTCAGGCCGTAACCACTCTTACCTGCAATACTAAATATTGAAAGCGAAACTTCCACATTGGACCTGATGTCTCATCTGACCGCCTCATGTTACAGAGCAGGATGTACCGAGTAGTTTGATATATAATATTGTGGGAAAATATTCTGTAGAACTTGTAATTTATTCATTTAAATAGGTGCTTTCGAGGAGTCCAGTGGGCGGTCCTACCCAGTGAAAGCTCCACCTACTGGACTCTTTAGCACAAATCATGCCTTTAATGGAATAAATGAAATGTTTTACTGAATCTTTTCCCATCAATCTATATATCAATCTGCTCAGCTCTTCCAGCTCTATAACATACTGGAGGCGGATTGGCAATGTTAGAGGTTCCCTTTTAAAATATTTTTTTCACTGAGTTTTTTGTTGATTTTTTTTTTTTTTTTTTTCTTTCTCCAAATTTTTTGTTATACATTCCACATGGACCTGATACTTGTGTTTTTTGTTTTTTTTTTTTTGTTTTTTTTTTTCATTTTTGATCAGGGATATTTGTTCATCAGACTGTATATGTCGATCCTCCACAACTAAATCCCTACTATTCCTTGATATATTTGATGTTAATCAGATCTGAAGGCAGTCTACAGTCTTAGTCAAAAAGTCAGCCTTTAAGTGATTTCTGCAAGAAGCCATCTTGGATTACAGTCAGCCTTAAAGGGGCATTTCAAACATGAGTTCATGACTCCTCCTGTAATACCTAATGATTTGTCAGTCAAGTAGGCGGGGCTTAACATGTAAATTAGGGTGACGTATTAATTGTAAAAGGATCATAGACTTTCAAAGAAGGTTGAAACCTCTCCTAACCTTACCTTGACCACCCGCGGCCTGTACGGACTCCAGACCCATCAGGACTGAGCTTTACTTCTATGATGAGAGTTGTAGTATAAACTAATGTAGTTGGTACGAATGAATTGTGCATCTGATGAGCGATAATCTGTGCTCTGACTTTTGTTTTTGCTGCTCTCATACTCCGTTCTGATTTTTGGGGTTTTTTCTTTTTTCTTTTTTTTTCTTTTTTTTTTTTTTTCTAGCGTTACTCCTCCATTCTGATTTTTTTTTTTTTTTCTTTTGCTATACTTCCTCGCAGCCATGAACCAATACATATATATTTTTAAAAAAGTTTCTTAATTGTTCAAATTTTGCTCTGATTTTTTTTTTTTGTTATCACTGCAATTTGACACCGGGATGTCTACTTAATTGTTTGTATTTATAAAACTGTAAATGAGACTGAACACACAATTAAACCAAAAATTTATATCTAGTAAGTTTCTCAATAACCTGTGTTTTGGGCACATACCAGTCTAATATGTCCAGGAACTATCCCTAGGATCTCCATTCCTTTGCTGTTGACCATTCCTTTTTATCAGCATTCTGCCAGTACTATAGGTGTTGGGATATACTTTCCTCTCACTTTCCATTTGCCAATGGCTTGTTGACCACCAAACTAAAATCACCTCTTTTCTGCCTATACAGTGTGTCCACCCATATCCTGTCCACCACCATTAACTTGAGAACGGCGGCAGCTATAGGCATAGAAGTGGTGTCTAGGTATAGTAAAGTAGCCACGCGCTATGTAATGAAACCACCTATAGCGCCACCTGGTGGAAAACAACGGAGTTAGAATTTTTATCTCGAAAACGGAACGAGATGGAGAAAAAAAGTGAATTGCAAAGTTACAGGGCATCCTGAATTCAATACGAATCTGCACCTTGCATACAGAAATGCTATGATTAGAACGTGTAAAACTGGGAATTACCCTATTATGCAAATAAGTGTGCAATATCATACCTGACGAAATACTGTAGACATAGTGTACAGTAAATGGGATTGTTCAAAGGGTTGCCCAACAGACCTCTGTCACGCTTTCTCTCCAGTGTTTAAGCACGGATGAGTCGCGCTGGAGAGAACAGCGTGACAGGTCTGTTGGGCAACCCTTTGAACAATCCCATTTACTGTATAGTATGTACTATTAGCAGTCTACAGTATTTCGTCAGGTATGACGTTGCACACTTATTTGCATAATGGGGTAATTCGCCGTTTTACACATTCTATTCATAGCGTTTCTGTATGCAAGGTGTCGATTCGTATTGAATTGATGATGCCCTGCAACTTTGTAATTCACTTTTTTTCTCTATCTCGTTCTGTTTTCGAGATAAAAATGCTAACTCCGTTGTTTTCCACCAGGTGGCGCTATATAGGTGGTTTCATTGCGTAGGGCATGGATACTTTACTATACCTAGACACCACTTCTATGCCTATAGCTGCCGCCGTTCTCAAGTTAATGGCGGTGGACACACTGGATAGTTTGACAGAGAGAACAGAAGCACAGACACCTTTTTTATTTGCTTCCAATTCCTGTAGCGACACAGAGGTTACATTTTCTAGGATCGGTACACGAGACCTGACGATCACGCATGTAACCCAGTAATATATGCGGTAATCAAAAAATCCCTAATTTAGGTGTTGTTCAAGAATCAATTTAAAAAAAGACCTTCCATGCAGTAGCAACAGGCAAATGCCACTCGTGGAGGTCAAAACACCAACGATCATACAGACAAATAAGAAGTATTAAAATATATATATTAAATAGGATAAAAGCTGAAAAATATTTCTCTTATAATATTATCAAGGCTGGGAATTTAGGGGAGACCACAAATGGGGTCCCTCGTTTTTTGGGTCACAGAGTCGGAGTTCAAATCCAATCTGCGCAGATATTAATGAATCAGACAATGATATGTGTTCAGCATTTGAGCAGAAGTTCACTTCTGACCCATGTATTAAAAAAACGTCGTGATTATACAATACAACATTCGATTTCGACCTTGAAGCAAGAACAAGGAGTGAACATCCCACATCTCACATCCCTCATTCCAGCTGGTGAGAAAATCATGATTATATTCTGGCTTCGTTATCAGCTTACTGTATACACATCTTAGAATCCTATTATGGCGTCTGTGCGATTGTCATATAGACATACAGATAATTATGCAACGACATCTATATTTTGATTATTTACATACACAGATCATCTTATTATATTTGGACAAACGGCCCATAGCCCAGGCCTACCCTCACAGTAATATCACTGTGTGAGCATTGTTATGGTTACTGATTACCTGTAATGGTCCTTTACTTTCCACCTATTTCTGTTGTTGCGAGAAACCCTGTCTTGTATTTTACTGACCCTAGACAGGGTCTAGGGTCAGTAAAATACAAGACAGGGTTTCTCGCAACAACAGAAATAGGTGGAAAGTAAAGGACCATTACAGGTAATCAGTAACCATAACAATGTTCACACAGTAAAATATATAGCTGCCAATAAGATCATAATATGTCAAAATAATGAGATCAGATTAAAAGTCTATGTTAAGATGTAAGCCCATTAGCATATAGTAATCCCAAAGTGAAATAAAGGTGGGTGTGGTGGTAATTACCTGTATC
Source organism: Anomaloglossus baeobatrachus (assembly GCF_048569485.1). Classification (NCBI taxonomy): domain Eukaryota; kingdom Metazoa; phylum Chordata; class Amphibia; order Anura; family Aromobatidae; genus Anomaloglossus; species Anomaloglossus baeobatrachus. The sequence goes on along the minus strand of NC_134354.1, from coordinate 30,610,344 downwards.
CAGGGTCTTTTAGATCTATGTGCCTGCAGGTCAACGCGCGTTTCGTCATAATCTGACTTCCTCAAGGGTGGGTTTGATGTGTGGGTAAGCATAAGTAGATGTGAGGTCATCAGCCTTTCTCTATATAAGCCAAGCACATCAAAGCAACACTTTCCTGCCTTGAGCCTATGGTGAGAGCTCTTACCTGACACATTGTAACGGACTGCAGCTGTGTGAAAACAAGCGCAGCTTATAATATTGGAGGAATAAATATACGGTTACCCTTTATGATGTTTTCAGGACAGACCTTTTTAACAGGTTGTGCAACCAACAATAAATTTCATTCTGGAGGGAGGGAAGCAAACGGTATTCTTAAATTTATCCACTAGGTGGCAGCAACAGTCATCTAAAATCCATCACTCACTTCATTTTTTTTCCGAGCGTTCGTGGACGGTGCGACCTGAAAGAACAACTCCATTTATACCGCAGAGAAGCATCGGGGCTCGGACCTGAAGAGATGTGCTGTTAACATGATCTGTCTGGGGTAAGGTCCATTAGTGTTCGCTCCCTCTTATATAGAAATTGGCCAAATTTTATGCGAGAGAAAAAAAGAATCTCATTGCACTCGCACCGATGTTATTCAATGAGGCAGGGCAAGTTTTTCCTTAGCTGTAATCAGGCCGAGGAAAAAAAAAATCTCAGCGTACGGTGTACAGCCGCGTATATGGGACAGGACTCGCCAATGAAAGTCAATGGGCGCTAGAAAAAAAAAATCTCACAGCACACGGACCATCCATATGGCGTTCAATTATTTTCTCGCACCCATCTCAAAGGAAGCAAAAACAAATATAAAGATGTAGGTAGATGATAGAAAAATATTCGGTAGAATGAATATATACTGGAGATGAAAATTAGAGAACACACTATTTCCTAAATGTTGCGGTCATTGTGTCGTCCTATGTTATTATATCCTAACAGGAGCAAATTTTCAGGATTTTAAACTTATTTCATACATTGAATTTAGCAAATAATACAAATGTAAATGAGATAAATGAAAAAGAACACTGATCAAAATTAGAGAACATTTTCAGAGCCCTGCAAGTTATTGGTGTTAATATGGCACCAAGTGCTAATTTCCTTAATTATTTGACAACGCCTATGTAACTGGCAGCCTCTGACTCTGCAAAAATGGTGCGCCGTTCCAAAGTGACTGAAACCCTCCGGCAGCAGGTTGTCCAGATAAAGGCCAGAGGCGTGACCCTATCAGCCATAGCAAGCGAAGTTGGTCGTTCCAAGTGTGTGATTTTGAGAGTATTGCATCTTTACAACATCACAAACGTTCAAGTCCCTTAAGAAGGCTGGTCGCCCTCGAAAGACAAATGCAAGAGAGGACAGGGTAATGCGGAGAATCTCCATGGATAATCGTTTCACACTGCAGCTGGAATTGCTCGGCAGTGCAGCACTAAACAAGGTAAGGATCGGTTTCGTCATACAGTGTCACGACGTTTAAGAGCATTTGGACTGAAAGGCCAATCTGAAGTGACCAAACCTCTCAGCAGATAGAATCACAAGGCTAGACTCATCTTTGGTGAGGAGCGTGTTGTGTGGACAGAAGTGTCCACAGTTCATTTTACTGATGAAAGCAAGTTTAATTTTTTGGGGTCTGATGGGAAACATTATGTTCATCAACAAACTGGGGAAAGACTGAACCCAAAGTGAGTTAAGAAGTCAGCAAAAGGTGGTGGAGGAAGAGTCATGGTTGGGGAATGTTTTCTGCAGCAGGAGTTGGACCTCTCATACAGCTACATGGCAGAGTGAATGCAAGTGTGGATCAGAACCTTCTTCACAACATGTGGCTCCTTACTTGTGTTCATCACTCAATCAGCAGCAATTTTCATGCAGGACAATGCCCCCTGTCACACAGTAAAACAGGGAAAGCAGCTCCTGGAAACAATGAAATGGCCGCTCAGAATTCTGATCTAAACCCAATAGAAAACCTCTGGAAAATCCGTGATGACTAAGTTATGGCCAAGAAACCCCCAACAGTCAAAGAACTGAGGAAGAGACTGGAAGAAGAGTGGACCAAAATCCCCCCAGAGCAGTGTGACAGACTAGTGATGTCCTGTGACCGCAGATGTGCTGCAGTCATTCACAGCGACGGCCGGTGCACGTCCTACTGATTGTGTTGTTACCTGATGAAAATTTACTGATCATCTCTCTGTGATCTTTTGTAGAACCCTGTCCTACTGGCACGGTGCACCCTTTACACAAAACCTGAAAATGTTAATCAATGTAGATTACATTATTTCTCAAAAAAAGCAAGTGATCATACATTGTTCTCTAATTTTGATCTCCAGTGTATATCCTGCAGCTATATAATGTCACAGACCCCCTACATATTATACACTTTTGTGCTTTTTATGTGGCCCTAGAGGGTGTTTAGCCTGATATAACCTAATACATTTTAAGTTTAGTCAGTCAAGGAGTTGTGAGAAATCTGTATCAGAGGGTGTGACGGGAATACTAGGAACAGTGCAGCCTAAACTGACCCTGATTCCAAAGATAGGTCTGAAGGTGATTATGTTTGAGCCGCCTTCCTTGCCCTACCTCCTGAACAACCCTGCTCTAGTGGCCTCCTCCCTCCACCCAAGTGAGGACAGGGACAGGAGTGATTAATCCCACACAAACAGATATGGGAGGGGGGGGGGAAGGGAGGTAAACCTAAAGTCACCAATCACTCAGGGTGGTAAAGACAATACATGTGGCACGCCCAGGGCCGTGGGGGCTACTCTTTACCGGGCCGAGGTTCTGTTTCTGGGTTGTCACAGCGGCGGGACCCAGCTCCGTCACCCTGGCGGTGGTCGTTTAAAGTAGGGAGGTTATTTACAAGAGGAGATAGTTTGTGACGCCACCTGTGGTATGTGGCAACATGGATGCTGCTGCTATTCAGTGTTTCCCCTGGGGATCGATGGTGATGCAGCTGAGTTGGTATAGTTCTCCAAAGGTAGAGCTGAGCACCAGGGCTGGAGATGGTGTTGTGGCGTAATGGCGAGTGCAGGGCCGGAGGCGCAGACAATAACTGGGCAACACAGGAATGCAGTCACAAGTTCTTTATTCACTGTTGATAGTTCCAGGTTACCACGACTAGTCAGATGCCCTCAGAGTGCTGGGTCCTGCTGTGATGGGCCCCAGCCGATCCCCGGATAGTTCGGAGGCACAACCCGGTGCACCCTTCTGTGTTCCTTCCCTGGTCGTCTTCCTGCGCTGGCCTCTCCCGCCTGCCCCGCACCTCACACACAGAGCCCCGAGCCAGTGTCCGCGGATCCATTGATGGGTGGCTTTTTTGCCTTGTCCCTTGGCCCTATGTGGTCACCTTTTTAGCGGTTTATGTGCGGATGTGGCTTCGGTACTTGCAGTAACCTCAGCCTCCGGTTTGCTAGCTCAGCCTTGTAGTTCTCGACTAGTTGAGGGGCAAGTCCGCTATGCGGCCAAGTCCCTCCACACCGGTATACTGACTGTGGAAGAGTCCACGGGTGTATGGCACACTTCTCGTGGATCTAGGACCTCTTCTCTCCTGATCCTGGAACAAGCTGATCCAGCCCCCGTCCCCAGGACCGCTCTCCTCCGCTTCCCCTTCCTAACTGACTAACGTTATACATTCTGCTCCCACTAACTAAACACCTCCATACTGGCTTCAGGCTGTGCTTTCCAAAGGCGACAACTAAGGTGCAACTTGCCCGAACTACAGCCTAATGGAGTGCCGCTAAATTAAGAGTGTCTGTGTGTGTGTGTGTGTGTGTGTGTGTGTGTGTGTGTGTGTGTGTGTGTGTGTGTGTGTGTGTGTGTGTGTGGAGCCCTGGACTAGCCAGGTCGTCACAGATAACACTCAAACACCCCCACCCCCATAACAGTAACATTAGCCAAACATAAAATCCTTGTTTTCTCCCTCCAGGGTCTGATGTCCACACCAGGTGGGGCGGAGCCAAGCGGTTGGCCCCACCCACCGAGGAGTTCACAGGCCTGGAGGCAGGAAAAGTGACAGTTGAGTTCAGGAGTTTGAAGAGTGAGGAGTAAACACTTGGGTGTCTGGGTTTGTGGCCCAGGCACTGACAGCAAGGTTGGCAGACGGTGGTGGCCGTCTGCAGGAGCGGTGAAGCAAAGCGGAATCGTAGGACCGGGGTCAGGCGTTGGCCCGCCGGTACCGACCGGGGAGCGAAGTAAAGCCAGCACACACAGGCAGGGCCATCGGACCCCGACCAGGCTTGGGGCCGCCGACAATAGTCAAATCCGAGTGTGACCGGAACCCCAGGGGTTTCCTAACAGCCAATGACCCGATAGAAGGCACCCGCCCACACCGTGAGGGTAAACAGCTACCGCCTAAGGCTAGAGACCCAAGGGCCAGTGCCTGCGGGCAAACTGGCTCCTCCGGCATCCATACACCGGGGAGCGGACTACCGTTGGGGATCCATCGTAGTCAAACAAGTACATCAAGGTGCAGGGAAAGACAGCTGCCATCACCTGTCCGGGGAGAGACACTGCAGTCGGCTGCGGGACCCGTCCATCCAGCCGTTTGGTTTACCGAGGACTTAGTAAGAGATGCACAAAGTGAGTACAGCCGTGCCATCCGGCACCGCGCCGCGCTGTCCCTGCAACCCTGCACCTCACCAACCCTGCCTCCCCGTCACACCACCGGGCCTCGGGACCACCGACCCCTACCCACGGAGTGGGAAAACAACATCCCAGCTGCTTCCTCCAATTGCTCCCGGGATCCCCATCACCAGCAGTGGTGGTGCCCATCTTCACCACAACCCGTGGGTGGCGTCACGGACTAAATCCCCCAAACCAAGCACCCCTTTCACTCACGGGCGAGGACGCCGCTCGAGTCCCCGGATCCGGCCCACCGCTCGAGCAGCCGCAGCAGCGCCGGACCCGAGCGTTAGCAAGCGACCAGCAGCGGCGGCGTCCTCCCCGCCCGCGACAACTGCAACGACCTGTGACCTCCTCCTTACCCGGTAATGGGATACTACATTTCTGGCTGAGGTGCAGTACCTCTGTGGTGACTGGAGCCTCAGGGGTGCCACACATGCTAAAGAGGAAACTAACGGAAGGGAGGAAAACTGACAAAAAGAGTATCTTCACAACACACCACAGAGGTTCACCAGCAACAGGATCACAAAGCACAAAGGCCGGGATCGCATAAAGCTATTATCAGCATGGGAGACTAGGATCCACCATCTTAAAAAAGGCAGAGGCGACTGTGATAGGTCTCCTGCAACATGTGACTCAAGCAGTAATCCACAGGCTAGCAGAAATTTACTCCTGCATGACTGATTACTAAAAAGAGCACAGCTCATCGGCGCCCGAGCCTGCTTGTGCAATTCAAAAGCAGCATCATGTGGAGTGTCTGCTGTGTGAACCGTGTCAGAAATAGTCCTTACACTGGTGAGTTTTGAGGCAGACATCGTGTGACAGGAAGGACTCTAGTGAGTGTGGACAGGTCACCTCTATCCTGCAGTCGTGATGACTAGGCCCAAACTCTAGTTTCCCGTGTTGCGACTGACTCCAGTGGTACTAGACCAAGAGCAGAGGTTTTGCTTAGACTTGGGCGATCAGACTGGCACAGAATCACTGGTAGACAACCTGTGTCCGATGGCTGACAATCATCGTTATACAGAACGGTTCCTTGTGCCTGAGATGGGACTGGACGGCTTGTGGGACTTTGACTTTATTGAGTGACACCGGGGTGCTAGACCGTAAGGAGGAGGAGGACGTGCAAACAGCAGTTGTGCCTGGAACTATAGAGCAGTCTGCAGTAAAAGTGGGATTTGAAGTCAAATGTTCTGTACATGCAGTGTTCAAGTGTTCTGCTCACAGTGATGGCGTGACCGAGATACTGTGCGTCATAACTGATAGTACAACTGCTGAGAAAGAAACCAACAATCTGTGTCTGTGAATCCCTGGTGGGAAAATCCTGGTCTGCACGATGGCCTGGCTACAGGTATGGCCTGCACATACAAAGACCACACAACCCACTAGGAACACCGCAACCTATCCTTTCTTCTGTGGAGGTAGCCGGGGTACGGATCACCAAAGGAGGACTTCTGAGTAGAAGCAGAAGATGCCCCCACCCCGTGACTACAACCTCGCAACCCCAGGCCACATCTTCATGTAGCACCCGATCGGTGTCCTCATCATCCACGACGTCTGTTTGTCAAACGCCAGTGACCTACCCACCTCTCCCTTCACGCCATCAGATACCTGCACCTGATTGTGTGGCCCGGAAAAAAGTGTGCGCTCCCAGTCCATTTCTTCTGTGCCAATGCACTTCACAACTGGTCCAGTTGCAGTCACTCACTGACTTAAGAAATGGAGGCATGCGCTCAGCCGGGCTGGGAAATATCCAGACACCATCATTTCCTGCAGAAAAGAGACCTAACTCTGTGCTCTTACATGCAGGAGACTTGGCATCGAGGTCAAAGCTGCTAAGCACCACACCATCGACACATGGAGCAGCAATTATGGACAGGGACCATTCATGGTCTGTGGGGTCAATGCTTTGAATAGCAGCGATGCAAAATTGTGACAAGTGGTGAGGCCACCAAGTTGGGTGCTAGGGCTCCACATCTCTCTCAACAGATATAACCCCTATAGCCACAGGGCGCAGCATTGCTTCTGCTCCACACCTCTAGTCTTTGTGTTCTTGTAAGCTTAAGTCCTAAAAAAACTGCTTTACACCTTTTGAGCATGGAGAACAAAAGCCGTACAATGGATGCTCCTCAGCATGACGCATGAAATGTCACGGTGGAGGACTCCACATCGGCTGCCACCAGACATCATCATAGGCAACAACGCCCAGGACATTGAGCCCGTTTTACATTTGAGGACTCTGTCTCCCTGTAGGGCGCATGCCTTGATATTTCTTAAGGAAATATACCCACAATAGGAGGCTTTGCAGTACTGCAATTTGGGCCGACTAACCCCTTAAATACCACTGTTAATCAGGACAGTGGCATCTAAAGGCCCATTTACACGCAACGATATCGCTAACGATATGTCGTCGGGGTCACGGAATTCGTGACGCACATCCGGCGTCGTTAGCGACGTCATTGCGTGTAACAGCTCCGAGCGAGTGTTACCGATCAAAAATACTCACCTAATCGTTGATCGTTGACACGTCCATTTTCAAAATCTCGTTGGTCGTTGTGGACGTAGGTTGTTCTAAGTTCCTGAGGCAGCACACATCGCTACGTGGGACACCCCGCGAACGATGAACAACAGCTTACCTGCGTCCTCCGGCAACGAGGTGGGCGTGTCATTAATGCGGCTGGTCTCCGCCCCTCCGCTTCTATTGGTCGGCCGCTGTGTGACGTTGCTGTGACGGCGCATGAACCTCCCCCTTAACAAAGAGGTTGTTCACCGGCCAAAACGACGTCGCTAGGAAGGTAAGTATGTGTGACGGGTGTTAGAGATATTGTGCGCCACGGGCAGCGATTTGCCCATGACGCACAAACGACGGGGATGGGTACGCTCGCTAGCGATATTGTAGCGTGTAAATGGGCCTAAAGGGTTTAAAAGACCACCTTTGGTAGGATCGCTCCACCAGCGCAATTGTAATCGCGGGTGCCGATCATTGCCATAGTATCCAGAAGTCATCTGATGACCCCAGGGTCCGGTGGCCTGTTAGATCCTGCTATAAACAGTGCATGAGACCAGCGTTCAAAGTAAATTTAAAAAAAATCCCACGGTAGGACTAAGTGAAAAAATAAAAAGTTAAATAAAATTATGTAAACAAAAAAAGTGCACACAAATCACGGAAACCCGTTTCGCCACTAAAAATGCATCCTTTGTGTTTAAAGCTAAAAATAATAGAAAAAAAAAAGTATATAGTACATAATTGATATCGCCATGTATGAAAACTGTCATTTATTCTGGAACACAAACACCTTAAACATTTTTTTTTTTTTTAAAAAAAATCGTACCAAAAATGTCACTTTTTTTCATCGTACAGACACACAAAAAATTTAATAAAAAGCAATCAAAAAGTCATATAAAAAAATGGTATAAATTAAAACTGCAAAAAGAACAAGCCCATTTGGCAAAAACAATTAGAAAGTTATGGCTCTCAGAATATGGCGATTCAAAAACAAATTACTTTTTGTAAAATTTTGTTTCTATTATATAAAAGTAACAAAGCATTAAAAAAAATGATATCAGAGCGATAACACTGAAACCATACTGACCCGAGGAATAAATCAGTCATCAGTTTTACTGGACAAAAAAATAAAAATAATAATGAATTGCTGGTTTTCAGTCATTCTGCATCTGAAAAATGTGAATAAAAAGTGATAAAAAAAAAGTATAAAATTTACCAAAATGGTACCAAAAAAGTAGTTGGGCAAAAAATAAGCCCTCATACAGAACTGTTTGTGAAAAAATAAGTCACAGCTCTCAGAATACGGCGACATAAAAAACTATTACAAAAAAAAGCATTTTTACTGTGTGATAGTAGCAAAACATAAAAGTATATAAACTTGGTATCGCTGTAATCGCGCGAACCCGAAGAATAAAAGTCTATTTACTAATATTGCACGGTGAACTGCGCAAAAAGAAAAATAGACAATAGTGCAGGAATAGTTATGTGATCGTTGTTCCCAACAATTGGAATAATGTCACGTAATGGCTACCGGGGTTTTGCCAGGTACACGGAAAAAACCTCAGCAAGCGCCGCAACACACAGGGTACATGTTACAACATTGGGCCCTAGCACTAGGGAAAGGGGAGCAGGGTCACCTCCTAAACTCACCTGAGACTGATCCCTGCACTCCCTAATGTCCCTATACGGGTTCTTTCATCCCGTCGCCAATCATGTACCTTACCCTGTGTTTCCCTGGACCCAGCCCTGTATAGTGAGCAGGGCAGCGGGTACGCTAGTCCTGCTCTAGTTTAAAGATACAAAGAGGATTAGCCAGACAAGGGTAAAATAAACCGCAATCATACAGAGCACTCCAAACAACAAGAAGTAATAATGAGGAATGGACTAGAGGGGAAAAAAAAACAAAAGGACAAAGGAAAGGAAAAACAACACAACTATCACACAGCAAATGTTCTCAGAATGGCTTCCTGGTCCACAGCTCACAGGTTCCCTCTAGAGGCAAGCTAAGCAGAAACTATCACCAGCAATTACCTGAGCTATGAGGAAAGTCTTCATAGCAGAGCTGATTAGCAGTAGAGAACAGCTGCTTCCAGTGATGATCCGGCTTCCAGGGCTCTGCGGAAGTCGGATCATCCCTTCCATGGTTCTGTGGGGCCAGATCATCCCTTCCAGGGCTCTGTGGGGGCTGGATAATCACTTCCAGGGCTCTGTGGGGGCCGGATAATCACTTCCAGGGCTCTGTGGGGGCCGGATAATCACTTTCAGAGCTCTGTGGGGGCCAGATAATCACTTCCAGGGCTCTGTGGGGGCTGGATAATCACTTCCAGGGCTCTGTGGGGGCTGGATAATCACTTCCAGGGCTCTGTGGGGGCTGGATCATCACTTGCAGGACTCCTTGTTCTTCTTTAGATCTGAAGATTGATCTTCCTGACATTAGCTTTATGTTTGGGGTTATTCTCCTGCTGCAGAATACATTTGGCATCAAACAGACGCCTCCTATATGATATTATATGATGTATAAGTATCTAAATTTCCTAATTTGCTTGTTTCTTTGATCAGACGCTGTCACCAGATAATATGTTGTAATATGTTGCAGCCGCGCCCGGATGAGGGAGAGGCAGGGATCCTTGGCCAGGTCACATCTTGTAGCATTCAGCAGGATGTTGTTGTTACTTGCAGAGCAATTACGCAGTGCTGGACCAATGGGCAGCTGCTTCAGCTTTGTCTTCCGGACATTTCAGCCACATTCCCTGCGGTCCCACTCCACATCAGTGACATCAGCACACAGCTCCTTCATTATGATGTACTGAATGTAAAACTGTTGATCCGGCTCCCTGCACTACCATACACACTGCCAGCCTATCAGAGGCCAGCAGCTGACGTCAGCGTGGCAGTGACATCATATATCATGGCACGCACGACAATTCAAGCTCCTGGTGCCTGCATGTGGGGCTGGAGGACAGTGAGTAGAATTGTTTTGGTTTTTTTTTGTTTTTTTTTTTAATGTGCTGGAAATAACAAAAAATGGCACATTATCTCTGGCTGGGGACTAGGATGGAGCACATTATCCCAGGGAGGGGAATAGAATGGGGCACATTATACCAGGTAAGGGACCAGGATAGGGCACATTAACTGAGGAAGAGGATTGGATGGAGCACATTGTTCCAGGGAGAGGAATAGATTGAGGCATATTATACCAGGAAGGGGACTAGGCTGGGGGGATATTATATCAGGATGGGAACCTGTATAGGGCACATTATCAGAGGAAGAGGACTAGGATGGGGCACATTGTCCCAAGGAGGGGAATAGAATGGGACATATTATATCAGGAAGAGGACTAGGCTGGGGGGATATTATACCAGGAAGGAGACCAGGATGGGTGACATTATACCAGGAAGGAGACCAGGATGGGGGGACATTATCCGAGGAAGAGGACTAGGATGGGCATATTGTCCCATGGAGATGAATAGAATGAGGGATATTATACCAGAAAGGGCACTAGGCTGGGGGGGACATTATATCAAGAAAGGGACCAGTATGGGGGACATTATACCAGGAAGGTAACCAGGATGAGGGACATTATCCCAGGAAGGTAACCAGGATGAGAGACATTATCCCAGATGGGGGACCAGGATGGGGCACATTATCTGAGGAAGAGGACTAGGATGGGGCACATTGTCCCAGGGAAAGGAATAGAATGAGAGATATACCAGCAAGGGCACTAGGTTGGGAGGACATTATACCAGGAAGGAGACCAGGATGAGGGACATTATCCCATGAAGGAGACCAAAATGGGGCACATTATCCAAGGAAAGGGACTAGGATGGAGGACATTATATCAGCAAGGGACAAGGATGGTGCACATTTTCCCAGGCAGAGGACCAGGATGGGGCACATTATCCCAGGAAAACTGAATAGGATAACTGAAGTAAGCACTAATATATATATTCTGAGTGCAAGCCAAAAAAATTTTGATGTGCAGCCTTATCCTTATATAGTATGTATTTTTTGGCTTGCACTCAGAATATATATATTAGTGCTCACTTCAGTTATCCTATTCAGTTATATGTAGTTTTTTTTCTGAATGTGAACACAGCTCCGCCCCTTTCGGCCATGTTTTTCCATTTCCTATATAAGACAGTCCTTGGTTACCGCTCTCCACCCACAGCAGTTTTTTTTTTTTTCCAAAACGTTTTTTATTGATTTTTCAAATTTGTAAAAACATGACAAGTATCATTGCAAAAGAAGAACATTCGTCTGACAAAATGTGACATAGAGGTGGGTGATACCCCAATTTGGAGTTCCATGTTGCTGTTCGATTTAAGATAGTATACAGTAACATTAAACCAAAACATAGGTAATGAAATATAATATAACATATGCAATACAATTCGTTAAATCTCTGTGTCGTCCCTGAATGATTTCAATTTTGCTAGCGTGTCTTGGTATTCCCAACCGTCTCGTCTCCCCCTCCCGCCAGAGCCCCCTCCTAGGTGATTCTCAGTTTACCCAGGCTGTCCTGGATATCGCTCAGGATATACCACTCCGAGTGAACAAAAGGTGCCATCAGGTTAATTATTTCTCCCTGTGTGAATTGGCTTTCAATAAAATGTCTCCATCTCACAAAAAACTTGGCTGTCAACCCATCTTTATCCCTCTCCGCTTCTAGTTTTTCCCACCTCAGAAGGTTGTGTAGTTCGCCCACAACCTCCTTTATGGATGGGCCCTCCCTTTGAATCCAGTGTTTTAAGATGCAACGCTTAGCTATCATGGCTATGTCATGCATTATTGCGTATTTCCTCTTTTCCGGCGTGTTCGGTCCTCCTCCTACTCCTCCCTCAAAGGAGTGGAAAATCCACACCATTAAGTCTAGTTTGCTGAAAATTCCCCATGTTGACTGGGCAAATAGTCTGACTTGGTTCCAGAACCTAGCGATTGTCTCACATTCCCATAGCCCATGCAGCATATCCGTTTTTTCTTTTTGACACTTAGGACACCACCTATCCCTACCTGGTATGTTGAAACCTATAATGGCCCTATGTAGAATTCTGAATTGAGTGTCTCTCCATCTCTCATTGGTAATATGTTTCCGCACTTGTACCCATCCTCTCAGTAGATCATCCACCACTTCTTCCCTTCCCAATTGTTTCCCCCACGCTTTTAAAGTCCGACTATCCTCCCGTGAGATAAGCACCCCCCTTAGCGATCGATAAATTTTAGAGACATTTATACTTGTTACATCACATTCCAGTAACTCATCAATCGAACTTCTGTTCAGCTCTCTTCCAACCACACCCAGGTCTCCTATTATTCCATGTTTCAATTGTTCATACTGGATGACATGTGAGCTATTAAGGTTGTACTTATCCAACACTTCCCGACCTGTCATCCACCTCCTGTCCTCCACATTCATAACATCTATCATTCTCCTGACTCCCCTCTCTTTCCATCTAGTAAATAGCTTGTTTTCTCGTCCCAGGGGAAAATTTGGGAATGCCCAGGGGTTCAAGTACTTGGACACTTTCCATGAGAGCCCCAGTTTTTTCCTTACCGACTTCCATGTTAGCATGGTGTCTCGGAATATAATTGAGTTCCTTATGTGCCCTTCAACCCTGGATAGTGGGGAGTGCAGAATGGACGTCAGATCCCACGGTGACGCATATTTAGTTTCCATCGCATGATCTGAGTGCCTACTCGTTCCTCTCACCCAATCAATTACATGCCTCATGATACATACAAGATTATACCCTTGGACATCTGGAAAGTTTAGACCTCCCTCCTCTGCTGACTTCATCAGCGTACGCAGCTTTATTCTGGGTTTCCTTCCCCTCCACAGAAATTCTGTATACGCGGAGTTGAGCTTATTCACATCCTTTAGTTTTAGCAATAGCGGGATTGTCTGGAAGGGATACAGCAGCCTAGGAAAGCTCATCATTTTTATCAGGTGGCATCTTGCCAGTAATGGAAGTGGCAGACCTTTCCATCCCTTTAATTGAACTGTAATTTTCCTGATTAGCGGTCCATAATTCAAGTTATAGATTGTTTCCACCGATCTTCCTATATGCACTCCCAGGTATTTAATTGAAGATTGTGCTATAGGAATTCCACATAGACAGCCATCCCTTATTTGTCCCCCCATTGTCCCATGATGCCCCTTTAGGAACATGATCTCGCATTTTTTTTTGTTCAGTTTGAAACCGGAGAATGAGCCAAATTTTTCAATCAAGGCAAGAGTCTGTGGCAAATCCGCACCGGGGTCCCCCATATAAAGTATGATGTCATCAGCAAAAAGCGCTGTCTTTACTTCTGAACCCCTTATCTTGATTCCTTTAAAGCTATTTTGTCCCTGTAGTATTCTTGACAACGGCTCGATTGCCAGGTTGAATAAAAGAGGAGATAATGGGCAGCCCTGTCTTGTTCCCTTCATCAAAGGGAACACGTCTGATAGAAAGCCCGGAGTGTGAACCCTAGCTCCCGAGTTGGCATAAAGGTTTCTAATGTAAAGTCTCATCTTGCCTACAATCCCTATGGCCTCCATTACCCTGTCTAACCACCCCCAATTTACATTATCAAACGCTTTTTCTGCGTCAAGTGTAACTAGGGCAGGTCTAGCCCCTCCCTCAGTGAGACCCAGTCTAACCGCGTCTACCACTAGAATTGTCTTTCGGATATTGGTAACGGCATTTCTCCCCTTAATAAACCCCACCTGGTGATTCGTAATGATCCTAGGTAAGATCTCGGCCAGTCTATTAGCCATGATCTTGGACATAATTTTTAAATCCTGATTTATGAGCGATATAGGTCTATAACTAGAGGGATCATCCAGGTCCTTGGTTCCCTTGGGGAGTAATTTAATATATGCTATGTTGGAATTTTTGGGTATTTCCGCCCCTCCCAGGAAAGCATTAAAGACTGAGGTTAGATCCGGCGAGATCAGATCCTTCAGAGCCTTATAGAATTCACTATTGAAACCGTCAGGTCCCGGTGCCTTGTTGGTGTTAAGCTCCCCAATTGTTCTCGTCACCTCCTCTACTGTGATATCTGCGTTTAAGGCACTCAAATCTTCCTCCGTCAAGCTAGGCATTTGGGCTTGTCTTAGCCACTCTGCCTCATCAGTCATGTCGTTATTCCCTGACCCATATAGTTTTCTATAGTAATCTCCCAACAGTTTATTAATGTCCTTAGGATCCGTAGTCACCTCTCCCCCCTTTGTTTTCAGTTTAGAGATCACTGTCATCTTTCTGCTGCCCCTTGCCAGATTGGCCAACATCCTTCCCGCCTTGTTGCCAAACCTATGTAAGTCAACCTCCTTGTGCGACCAGAATAGTTGTTCCTTTTTTTTGGCCCATTCGTCAAATCCCTCTTTTGCCTCCAGCCATCTGCCTTTTGTCATGGGAGATCTATTTGTCACATAATTTGTATATGCTACCCGTACTGCTTCACTATGGAAATTATAATTCTCATTGGTTTTCCGTTTGATCATGGCTGCGTACCCCACCAGACGGCCCCTTAGGACCGCTTTTGCCGTTTCCCAAAATATCACTGGGGACTCTCTATGTTCCTTATTGTCCTCTGCGAATTCTCCCCACCACTCCTGTAGCACCTTATGGAAATTATCTTGCCTGAGAAGGAACGATGGGAATCTCCATATGATATCTGTACCTCTCCTGAATTTCTCTCTAATGCCCAATCTCACCGGACTATGATCAGAGATCACCATATTCTCTATCACACAATCTTGCGTTCCACTCAGTAAATCCTGCGAGATCCAGAACTGATCAATACGTGACCAGCTATCATGAGGGTGAGAGAAGTGTGTATACTCTCTGTCATGTGGGTGAGTTAGTCTCCAGATGTCTTTCAGTCCTACGTCTTCTAATGTTACATCCCTATTGTCTAAACTCCTGCCCACATTAGCTGTCCCCTCCTCGCCCCTCCTCCTATCTTCAGCTGAGTCTGGGACAGTGTTAAAATCGCCTCCCACTATAATGTTAGCCTCCCCATCTGCTAATATGGTGGCCTTTATGTCATCATGAAATGTGATTTGTTGTGAATTTGGGCCATAGACATTATAAATACTGAGTTTACCCGCTGGACTAACGATTGTTAAGTGCTGCCACCTTCCATGGTCGTCTGCCTCATGTGCCACTACCTCATGACTGAATTGTTTATTTATTAGAATCATAGTGCCCGCTTTTCTACCTTGTGCCGCTGCCCCGTAAACGGTGCCCACCCAATGTTTATTCATGCGGAAAAAGTCCTCCCCCCCCAAGTGGGTTTCCTGTAATAAGGCAATGTCTGTCTTTAGTCTTTTCAGATGTCTCAATATCATTGCTCGTTTGTTAGGTGATCTCAGCCCTTTAACATTCCACGTAGTTATCTGTATCATGTTAACCTGTGTATTCTGCTTTTACTACTCCCTCCCCTATGGGCCCCTGCATCAAGGAAGACGAGATGTTCGACACTAGAATCACAGTTGGTACCACAAAATCGACACTCCCTTTCCCCACCTTGCAAATATAACAAATACAACAAAAAGCATGTAACTGTAAAACATAATTTCCCTTCCGAGAAATCCACGGCGCTTCCCGCCACGTTGGTGAGCTCCCCTATTCCTAGCCAAAATATGTAGCTCCCTAATCACCCCCCAAAAAATATATGTTCTATCCCCGGACTAACTTGAATAAGCCTTTGAAAATTATGCAAAAATTAGCACAGTATGTCAAAACCTCAGCAAGATTCTCCAGTCCTACTTATCTCTGACTCCAGGTAGCCATCAGTCCGCCCAGAACAGGCCCACTTCATTTGAATTTGGATGATGTTCCTGGACAAAGGAGAAAAAGAAAAAAAGAAAAAAAAGACCAAGGGGAGAGAAGATGGAGAAAGAAAGGAGAAGAACAAAAAAAAAAAAAAAAAAAAAAAAAAAAAGAGAGGGGGGGGGGGGAAGAGGACCCAGACTTTGGGATGTTTTCCTCTCTTTTCTCCCTTCCCCCTCCTCCTCTCACCTCCCCAACCCTCTCTCCGTAATGCATCCTCCTCAACGCCTCTCCCTGTTTGGGAAGAGAAAAAAAAAAAAAAAAAAAAACAGGCAAAAAAAGGAAAAACAATGAGCGAGTTCCAGTTCAGGTATCATGGTTTCTCTCCAAGGGTTGGTTCCTGTGTTCCAGGCGAGAATTATGCTGTCGACCCGGGCTTGGCCTCCTTTCCTCCCTGGTCTCGACTTGCTTTTGTCCCCCAAGACGTCCCACATCTCTTCCTGAGCTTGTGGGGGATCCTCTTCTATTATTCCCTTCTCCACTAGCTCCTTTTTCCTGCCTTTCTGACCTAGTCTTGTTGAGCTCTGCCATGAGAATGTTTTCTGCTTCTTTGTAGTCCTCGTAGTATACAAACGAGCCATTGGGGTTTCTAACTTTCAGTGTAGCAGGGTATAATAGCTGGCACTTTACTTTTTTGTTGTACAGAAATGAGCAAATTTTGGTAAATTCTTTTCTCCTTCTGGATACTTCCGCTGAATAATCCCCAAAAATTAGCAGTCTGTTGCCTTGATATTGTAGTGGACGCTTTCGTTCTCTAAAGGCCCTCAATATTTCCTCCTTATGCTTATAATCAAGGTACTTGACAATCACCTGCCTGGCTCTTATCGGGGTATTCTTGTTTGAGTTTTGGCCCTCTCCCTTATTAGCCTCCTGGTGTCTCAGTGGACCCACTCTGTGGGCTCTTTCAACTCTGAATTTCGCCTTTATGCCCAGGGCCTGCGGTAGCTCCCACTCGCATATATTATCCAACTGTCCAATCGACACAGACTCTGGCAACCCGACTATACGTAGGTTGTTTCGTCTCGATCTGTTTTCCAAATCGTCCGCTTTATCCTTCAAGTATTCATTAGATTTTGCTAGAGCTGCTATTTGCGCTTGCATAGCCAGTATTGTCTCCTCGGAGTCAGATATTCTCTGCTCTGATTCTGCCAGTCTAGATGCATGGGCATTTATCTGTTTTTGCATATTAGCTAATGATGTTTGTATGGCTGCCTCAATAGCCACTTTAATCTCTTTTGACAAGTGTGATGTCACTTCTTCAGCCAGTTTTTTATAGTCCACATTAAGCTTTTGTGTGTACTTGTCTTGGCCTGCAGGTGGTGCTGTTTTCTTAGTTCTCTTTGTCTGGACTGGGCCACCACCTCCATCCCCCAATAGCTTGCAGGCTTGTGATGTTGGTGTAGTAAGCTGCTTTTTGTTTCCTTTGGAAGGGGTATTATTAATTCTTGCATTTGACTTCCTGTGAGTCTGAGTGGGATTAATCTCCCTGTGCTGTTTGTCAGTTTCATCCTCCAACACTGCTGTGTCTCTGAGCTGCCCTGCTTTGCCAGCATCTTCTCTCCCCTCTGCCTCCATATCTCCTTCATCCTCCCATTGCGATCCACCGTCATCAGTCCCCTGCATCCACCTCTCTCCTGCTGTGTCCTCCTGTGACTCCTCGCTCACATCTTCCTTATCTCCTGTCTCCTCGCTCATATCTCCCTTATCTCTCCCCTTCCAGCTCTGTGTTTGCTTTTCTGTGTCTCTCACCATGCGTTCAGGCTCCTCCCCCATCAGGCTCGGCGCCATTATCTTATCTTCTCCTCTGTCCATATCAAAGCTTCTCCAGGCTGACTCACCACTCCCAGAGCTTCTCAGGAGGTACCGTTCCATAGCTGTCTGCTTTAGGTAACCTCCTGTGCTGCTCTCTGTTTGGTGGCTCGTCCGGGGGGGTCTGTTTTTAGTCGGTTTCTGTGAGGGGTGGCAGGAGCTCTCCTCTAAGCTTCCACCTCAGCCAGGACAGGAACAGGAAGTCTCCCACAGCAGTTTTTAATTGCAATGAGATGACACACAGTTAGGGTCACAGAGCTAGGGACCCCAATATAGAGATATACCTTGACGAGGTTTTGGGGCTCAGTTACATTGATCAATGCGATTGCTAAATATCTCCTTTTTCCTAATATTCATGGCAGGTATGCAATTCATTATTCACATGTTCAAGTTAGCAAGTAGCATTTTTCATTGTATTTTTCCAATATTTTTCCATATGCTTGAGGCATTATACCATTATCTAAGTTTGATGTGCAGCCTTATCCTTATAAAGTATCCCAGGAAAACGACTAGGCTGGAGAACATTACACCAGGAAGAGAACCAAGATGGCACACATTATCCAATGATGGAGACCAGGATGGGGGACATTATACCAGGAAAGGGATTAGGATGGGGACATTATACAATGAAGGGGACCAAGCTGGAGGACATTATACCAGGAACGGGTCATTATATTAGGAAGGGGACTAGGTTGGGAGACATTAAACCAGAAAGGGGAACATGATGAGGGACATTATATCAAGAAGGAGGCCAGTATAGGAGGGGCCAAGTATGGGAGACATTATTACTGGAAAGGGCCCAGGGTGAGAGATATTATTATATGAGGGTGAACACTTGTCTTTATAGGATCTAGAATGCTACAGGGGCCCATATATCTGACCAATATGTAGGTTGGGTCCCAGGTCTCAATTTTACAAAGTCGGGTGATAGCATCCTCTCTCGCCTCCCCAATTCATTATAAGATCCTTATAATGTCGTCTTCTACCCCCTAAATCATGATGACATTATAAGGCATTTATTATGAATGTGTGTGGGGGGCGGGAGAGGGCGAGCACAGTGCTGGCTAATCAGATGGTATTTTGAATAGTGTGTGGATAATTGTATATTAATGGTGGGGTACATATTTGAATAAGTCATCCCCGAATATAAGCCTTATTGCATCTTTCAGAGCAAAAAATAATATAAGACTCTATCTTATTTTCTGGGGAAACATGGTATATAGTACCATGTATAGTATATATACTCTCTTGTTTTATATAGCACAGTGACTTACTATATATAACAATAAAGTACACTATATACTAAGGAACGATACTATATATAACAATAAAGTACACTATATACTATCGTTCCTTAGTATATAGTGTACTTTATTGTTATATGTAGTATTAGTCCTTAGTATATTGTGTAATTTATTGTTATATATAGCACCGTTACTTATTATATAGTGTACTTTATTGTTATATATAGCGTTGTTCCTTAGTATATAGTGTACTTTATTGTTATATATATATAGCATCGTTCCTTAGTATATAGTGTACTCTCTTGTTATATATAGGACTGTCCCTTAGTATATAGTGTACTTTCTTATTATATATAGCATCGTTCCTTAGTATATAGTGTGCTTTATTGTTATATATAGCATCGTTCCTTAGTATATAGTGTGCTTTATTGTTATATATAGCACCGTTCCTTGGTATATAGTGTACTCTCTTGTTATATATATTATCATTCCTTAGTATATAGTGTACTCTCTTGTTATATATAGGACCGTCCCTTAGTATATAGTGTACTTTCTTGTTATATATAGCATCGTTCCTTAGTATATAGTATACTCTCTTGTTATATATAGCACTGTCCCTTAGTATATAGTGTACTCTTGTTATATATATAGCACTGTCACTTTTTTTATAGTGTACTCTCTTGTTATATATAGCATTGTTCCTTAGTATATAGTGTACTTTCTTGTTATATATAGCACTGTCACTTAGTATATAGTGTACTTTCTTGTTATATATAGCACTGTCACTTAGTATATAGTGTACTTTCTTGTTATATATAGCACTGTCACTTAGTATATAGTGTGCTCTCTTGTTATATATAGCACTGTCCCTTAGTATATAGTGTACTTTCTTGTTATATATAGCATTGTTCCTTAGTATATAGTGTACTTTCTTGTTATATATAGCACTGTCACTTAGTATATAGTGTACTCTCTTGTTATATATAGCACTGTCCCTTAGTATATAGTGTACTTTCTTGTTATATATAGCATCGTTCCTTAGTATATAGTGTACTTTCTTGTTATATATAGCACTGTCACTTAGTATATAGTGTACTCTCTTGTTATATATAGCACTGTCCCTTAGTATATAGTGTACTTTCTTGTTATATATAGCATCGTTCCTTAGTATATAGTGTACTTTCTTGTTATATATAGCATCGTTCCTTAGTATATATTGTACTCTCTTGTTATATATAGCACTGTCACTTTTTATATAGTGTACTCTCTTGTTATATATAGCATTGTTCCTTAGTATATAGTGTACTTTCTTGTTATATATAGCATCGTTCCTTAGTATATAGTGTACTTTCTTGTTACACACAACTCTGTCCTTAATTACAGTTTCCTCTTTTATTAAGGATAACAGCATCCCTTATTATGTAGCATTCCCTCTCGTTATGTATGGTGCTGTCCCTTATTACATAGAATCCTCAGTTAAGTACAACAGCATCTCATTATTACATATTATCTCTTGTTATACACAATATCGTCCATTACACAGTGTATTTTCGTTATTTTTACCATTCACAGCACCTGCTCTTTATTAGATAGCATCTCATAAAAGCAACTCACTGCTGATGGAGACACATCTGACCACAAGACCAGTCCATTAGCGCCTCCATTAGAAAAGAAGCGTTACCACATTCCATCAGCGGTCATGTCATATCTAACAAGAGAGGACGCTATGACAGTATAGTAACAGAAATGACGAGAATCTGATATGTAAGGTACAGCGCTGTATATAAGAGGAGAGGTCACTATGTAATAAGGGCCGGTAGTATTGATAATGAGAGCAGATTATGTAATATATACACACTACTCACAAAAAGTGTTGGGTGAAATTTTATGTTAAAGGTAAACAGAAGCAGCAATGATGATTTCCTCATCACCATCAATTTATTGAAACAAAAGCCCACACCAGTGGTGGGTATATCCCCCCAAATTGTCAATGTCTCAATAGCTTGTCATGTGTCCTTGAGCATTACAGCTGACAACACCACCTTCTGCTGGTCACAAGTGGAGATATTGTCTGCGGAGGCACGGCATCCCACTCTTCTTGAAGGGCTTCCCTCAGGTCATTGAGGTTCTGGGGTACAGGGTTACGGCCTCTACACGGTGACTCAGCTGATTCCATAGATTTTCTATGGGATTCAGGTCTGGAGAAAGAGCAGCCGCTCCATTTGAGGTCCCCCAAGCTCCAGCAACCGTTCCCTAATGATGCGACCTCGATGAGCTGGAGCATTATCGTCCATGAAGATGAAGAGGCCTGTGTTCATGCAGAGACACAATGACTGGATTAATGATGTTACTCCAGTAGTAGGAGATGTAACTGCAGCATTCACACAATGTAGGACCATTCTGTACTGACAAGACACACTGGCCCCCACTAACACCACCACCACACCAAAGGCTCATCTGGTGACAGCAGTGGCTGATGCATAGTGCTCTCCTTGACGTCTCCATCATTGGCGGCCATCATTCCTGCTCCATGTCAATCGACTTTCATCGGTGACCAGCACTGAGGCTCCGGTCCCTCGTCCAGCGTAGATGACACTTGTGCCTAGTGATGCGGTCAGGTACGTAAATGACGCCTGTGCCTGGTGGTGTGGTCCAGTACGTAGATGATACCTATGCCTGGTGGTGTGGCCAGGTACGTAGATGACACCTGTGCCTGGTGGTGTGGTCAGATACGTAGATGACGCCTGTGCTTGGTGGTGTGGTCAGGTACGTAGATGACGCCTGTGCTTGGTGGTGTGGTCCGGTACGTAGATGACGCCTGTGCCTGGTGGTGGGGTCAGGTACATATGACACCTGTCCCTGGTGGTGTGGTAAGGTACGTAGATGACGCCTGTGCCTGGTGGTGTGGTAAGGTACGTAGGTGACACCTGTGCTTGGTGGAGTGGTCAGGTAGGTAGATGACACCTGTACTTGGTGGTGTGGTTAGGTACCTTGCAAGTCATCTAGCACACAGACCACGATGATGTAAATAAGTTTAAATGGTTTGACGTGATACTTGGGGGCTTCTCACCTTGTAGAAATGGGAGTTGTGCGGCATTCATCATCCGGATCTGAAGGGCATTGTTCACATTGAAGCAGTCATCATTGTGGGGTGTGACCGAAAGGAGTCCACTTCTCTGCCATTCTGTGACTCTTTCAGTCTCTCTGTATTTCTGTACAACCTGCTGGTGACACTATAAGCTCAGTGGCCACTTCCATCTGAGAACATCCTGTTTGAACCCTCGCAATGGCGCAGTGCTGATGATTAATTGTTAGGTGTCGTCTTGGTCTCATGATGTCAGAATGTGAACAGCAGGATGAGGAGAACGGTTTAATACCAATTTTAATTGAAACCAGAATTTTTTGGGGTGATACTGGGATCAATCACCTGTTGTGAATGTTGCCATTAAGCGCCTTTTTAGAGAACAGCAAGTTTTACAAAAAGTCCTGTAACATTGAACAGTTGGACATGAGCATCCGAAAGACAGAGAAGGTCACATTAAGGTCACCCGAAAAGGTCAAAGGGCATTATAGGGTCACCCTGAAATTTCACCCGAAAGAGAAATATCCGTAACGTTTTGAGAGTAGTGTGTGTGTAATAAAAAAAAATAAAAAAAAAATATATATATATACACACACACATTTCATGCACAGGGGCCCCAAGCTGGCAGTGAATGCCTGTGTCGGGGGGCCGAATCATATACTCTAGGATGCAATGATGATACCGGATGTTATAGAATGGGGGACAATGATGGGGCCGGATGTTATAATCCGGGGGGGCAATGATGGGGCTGGGTGTTATACTCTGGGGGGGCAATGATTGGGCCGGATGTTATGCTATGGGGGGGGGCAATGATGGGGCCGGATGTTATACTCTGGGGTGGGGGGGGCAATGATTGGACCGGATGTTATACTATGGGGGGGGGGCAATGATGGGGCCGGATGTTCTACTATGGGGGGGCAGTGATGGGGCTGGATGTTATAATCCGGGGGGGCAATGATGGGGCCGGATGTTATACTCTGGGGGGGCAATGATGGGGCCGGATGTTATAATCCTAGGGGGCAATGATGGGGCCGGATGTTATACTCTGGGGGGGGCAATGATTGGGCCGGATGTTATACTCTGGGGGGGCAATGATTGGGCCGGATGTTATACTATGGGGGGGGCAATGATTGGGCCGGATGTTATGCTATGGGGGGGGCAATGATAGGGCCGTTTGTTATACTATGGGGGGGGGCAATGATGGGGCCGGATGTTATACTCTGGGGTGGCGATGATGGGGCCGAATCATATACTCTAGGATGCAATAATGATTCTGGATGTAATAGTCTGGGGGACAATGATGGGGCTGTATGTTATAATCCGGGGGGCAATGATGGGGCCGGATGTTATACTCTGGGGGGGGGGGGGGCAATGATTGGGCCGGATGTTATACTATGGGGGGGGCAATGATTGGACCGGATGTTATACTATGGGGGGGGCAATGATGGGGCCGGATGTTCTACTATGGGGGGGCAGTGATGGGGCTGGATGTTATAATCCGGGGGGGCAATGATGGGGCCGGATGTTATACTTGGGGGGGGGGGGGAAGAATGATAGGACCGGATGTTATACCCCGGGTGGGCAATGATAGGGCCGGATGTTATACTCTGGGGGGGCAATGATGGGGCCGGATGTTATACTCTGGGGGGGCAATGATGGGGCAGTATGTTATACTCTGGGGGGGCAATGATGGGGCCGGATGTTATACTCCGGGGGGGGGGCAATGATGGGGCTGGATATTCTACTCCGGGGGGGCAATGATGGGGCCGGATGTTATACTCTGGGGGGGGGGGCAATGATGGAGCCGGATGTTATACTCCGGGGGGGGGGGCAATGATGGGGCCGCATGTTATACTCCAGGGAGGGCAATGATGGGGCCGGGTGTTATACTCTGGGGGGAAATGATGGGGCCGGATGTTATACTCTGGGGGGCAATGATGGGGCCGGATGTTATACTATGGGGGGGCAATGATGGGGCCGGATGTTATACTCGGGGGGAGGGGGGGAGGGGAATGATAGGGCTGGATGTTATACTCTGGGGGGGCAATGATGGGGCCGGATGTTATACTCTTGGGTGGGCAATGATGGGGCCGGGTGTTATACTCTGGGGGGCAATGATGGGGCTGGTGTTATACTCTGGGGGGGGCAATGATGGGGCCGGGTGTTATACTCTGGGGGGCAATGATGGGGCTGGTGTTATACTCTGGGGGGGGCAATGATGGGGCCGGGTGTTATACTCTGGGGGGCAATGATGGGGCCGGATGTTATACTCTGGGGGGCAATGATGGGGCCGGATGTTATACTCTTGGGTGGGCAATGATGGGGCCGGGTGTTATACTCTGGGGGGCAATGATGGGGCTGGTGTTATACTCTGGGGGGGGCAATGATGGGGCCGGGTGTTATACTCTGGGGGGCAATGATGGGGCTGGTGTTATACTCTGGGAGGGCAATGATGGGGCCGGATGTTATACTCTTGGGTGGGCAATGATGGGGCCGGGTGTTATACTCTGGGGGGCAATGATGGGGCTGGTGTTATACTCTGGGGTGGGCAATGATGGGGCCGGGTGTTATACTCTGGGGGGGGGAAATGATGGGGCCGGGTGTTATACTCTGGGGGGCAATGATGGGGCCGGATGTTATACTCTGGGGGGCAATGATGGGGCCAG
The DNA here is from genome assembly GCF_048569485.1 of Anomaloglossus baeobatrachus. Lineage (NCBI taxonomy): Eukaryota > Metazoa > Chordata > Amphibia > Anura > Aromobatidae > Anomaloglossus > Anomaloglossus baeobatrachus. The sequence continues at coordinate 30,585,595 of NC_134354.1, read as the reverse complement.
GTGTTATACTCTGGGAGGGCAATGATGGGGCCGGATGTTATACTTGTGCCGCCCCCACGTCAGCAGTCTGGCTGCTCAGATCCGGATCCGCAGGGTGGCTCGAGGGATTTTCCGGACCCGGGGGTCGCGCGGACACTTCAAATGAAAAGGGACGTATATGTACGGGGGTTGCTGTAAGCTCTTCGTGACGCCACCCACTGTGTGTGGTGAGATGTGGCACCACCACTGCTGTTGGGGAACACCCGGGGGCGATGGCTTGGCAGCTGGATATTAACCCGTGGGTAGGGATGGATTCCCCAGGGCCCAGTGTCTCTGTGCAGAGGATGGTGGCTGCAGGGGCTGGCGCACCCGGTCGGACCGGGGGTTGTTAGTGTACTCCAGTCAAATGAATCACACAAGTCTTGTGGTAAACCAAGATGCCAGTGGCCGGCCTCCGCGGCCGGGTGTATTCTGGTCCCTCACCCGGGGTGATGGTCTGTGTCACTTAGCTCTGCATGGTTTTTAGTTCTCCTTGCACTTCTCGGTATAGAACACGGGAGTCCGCTCCCAGAACTATGGGTGGGAGCCCTGCCCGCAGACGCTGACCTGTGGGATCTAAAGGGGCCCTGGCGGTGGGCTGCTGGTCTGCTCTTTTGGGACTTTGGGTGGGACAGGACCTATAATCCTGTCTTCAACTGGTAAATTAACAAAGCCGGTGGTTCCGGTCCTTGCTTCAGGGTCCAGGTACCCCCTCTGTGCACGGTTTCCAGGTCGGTTCTCCGGTGTGGGTACCGGCGGGCTCCTACCCTGTCCCGGTCCACCTCGGATCTCCGGCAGCCGTCTTTCCGTCTCCTGACAGACATGGACCACCATCTTCCACCTAGCCAGCACGCCAAGGCTCCAACCCCGACGACTTTCCTCTTTGACTTCCACTTCAATTCCACTTTCTCCTCCTGCTCAGCACTCCACTCCACTACCAACTCCAAAACGCTGCACTCTTTTCCCGCCTCGGGTTCTCTAGACCCCTAGGTGGGCGTTTTCCTTCCCCTGGCCCTGCCCACTGGTGTGCCTTTCCTACCCTGGGGGGGGGATGACTAGGGTTTTGTCGGCTCGGTGTAACCCTGTGAGGGAAGGTGGAACGTGGGGGTCTACTTGGTGTGTGACACCTGGCGGCGCCAGGGCGTCACATACTTCCGGGGGGCAATGATGGGGTCAGATTTTATAGTCTGGGGGGCAATGATGGGGCCGGATGTTATACTCGGGGGGGAGGGGGGCAATGATGCGGCCAGATGTTATGATGATGGGGCCCGATGTTCTACTCGGGGGGGGGGGGCAATGATGGGGTCAGATGTTATACTCTGGGGGGGCAATGTTGGGGCTGGAAGTTATACTCGGGGGGGGGGGGGAGGGGGCAATGATGCGGCCAGATGTTATACTCGGGGGGGCAATGATGGGGCTGGAAGTTATACTCTGGAGGGGGGGGGGGGCAATGATGGGGCCGGATGTTATACTCTGGGGGGGCAATGATGGGGCCGGATGTTATACTCTGGGGGGGCAATGATGGGGCCGGATGTTATACTCTGGGGGGGCAATGATGGGGCCGGATGTTATACTCTGGGGGGGCAATGATGGGGCCGGATGTTATACTCTGGGGGGGCAATGATGGGGCTGGATGTTATACTCTGGGGGGGCAATGATGGGGCCGGATGTTATACTCTGGGGGGCAATGATGGGATTGGAAGTTATACTCTGGAGGGGGGGGGGGGGGCCAATGATGGGGCCGGATGTTATACTCTGGGGGGGGCAATGATGGGGCCGGATTGTGAAGATGTAATTTACCCTCTCACTGTATATGCTGTACAGATTCCTATTTCAAGCTGGGTTCATTGTCTTATTTGAACTACTTCTGTGTACATTTCTATTGTTGTAGGTAATCACCCCCCTAAAATGCAAGGTTATATCCTCTTGAGGCACTTCCATCCCTGGGAGTAGGGGGAGGTGGGCCTAGAGTCCAACTAGTGTAAACTCTGCTTACCTGGGAGATTCAGGCAGAGTGAGCTGAAACTTGAAGGGAGCAGGAGCTCCAGCCTGTGTGGCTGTGGACACGGACGGAGCTAGGCCTGTGTGGCGGCCCGTGGGATTGTGTGGAACTCTTTGGACTACTGTAAGGACGATTGCTTTGTAATCCGGTCCGAGGATTGTCGGGAAGGGCCCCCGAATCTGTTTTACGTGGACTTATCGTGTGCTGTTCTTGCATTCCTGTTAATAAACCTGTTGGATCGTCCCTCGGCCTCGTCCATCCTTTGCTCTGTTGTACACCCCCGTCACAAACTGGTTGGCAGCGGCGGGATCAGAGCAGAAGAAATGGAGGACAACAGCCAATCGACGTCTGAAACCAGAACCTCAGGATACAGGAACTGGACTGTGGCGAGTCTACAAACAAAGGCCCGTGAATTAGGTGTCGGCTACAAAGGACTCTCTAAGGAGCAACTAATTGAGGCATTGGAACACGCTTGCCTGCAAGATGGCACCGAGGAACAATTTCCACAGCAAGGGGAGCAAAGACGGGAGCCGGAGGTGAATACCCAAAAAAGTCAATGGGTTGTGTGGTACAAGGAAAAGATGGCACTGCTTGGAGATGAGGCCACCATAGAAGATAAGAGGGAGGCCATGCGTGGAGCTGAAGAGAAGGAGCGCAGGATGGAGGAGATGGCATTGCTGGATAAGCAGCTCGCTGTGGAAGCCGCGAGAGGTTCCAGACAGACTGTAACCCCAGCACCCATCATGAGGGAACTTCCCAGAGTGTCCCGCAAAGACTTTAAGCCGTTTAATGAGGCTGCTGGTGACATTGAGGGCTTCTTCCAGGACTTTGAGCATCAGTGTCGATTAATGGAAGTCCCAGAAAGGGAGCGCGTCCGGCATCTGGTTGGGCTCTTAGAGGGTGGAGCTGCTGCAGCCTATAGAGCTATGGACCATCGGTGGAACTGTGAGTATGCGGATATTAAACAGACTATTCTAGAACATTATGCTGTAACGCCAGACACTTACAGGACTCAGTTCCGTACTCTAGCATGTGATGAGGAAGTGTCCTTCAAGATGTATGCCCACAAACTCAAACATCTGTGGCATCGTTGGTTGGAGGCAGAGGAGGCCTTAACCTTGGAGACCGTCCTCCAGGTCCTCCTAAAAGAGCAGTTTTACTTCAAGTGCCCCGCTGAGATCCGGGAATGGGTGCGTGAGAGAAAACCAGCGACAGTGGAGGAAGCTGCTGCTCTAGCTGATGAGGTGCTCACCATCAAGCCTCAGTGGAGGGTTCTGTTGGAGGATGGAGAGACGCCTAACAGCTCCACAACACCGGATGCCCCCAGTTATTCTGTCCCCATTGTTCCCCGTTCCTCTAAGCCACCACATGTTGATACCCGTGTTAATGTGCCTCCAGTTGCTTCTACTGCACTTTCTGGAATACGCCGGGGAGAGGAAGTAACAGAGCGCAGGTGTTATGTTTGTAGGCATCCCGGGCATTTGCAGGCCTCATGCCCAGCCAGGCCATGGAGGAATCATCCTCAAACCCCTACAGCACCTTCAGGTGGGAGCCGGCCTCCAAGTTCCCCTACCCCTTACCCAAGAGGACGCCTTGGATGGAGGGAGACCCAGCTCAGATGCTATCAATGTGGACAGCCAGGGCATCGGCAAGTCTCCTGCCCAGCTGTTCAAATGAGGACTGATCCTGCGCCCAATCGGATTGTTAATTATTTACAGCCCAGCGCCATGGAGGAAGATGTGGCACCGCTATGTGAGGACTGGCCTAGTGACTCAGCCCATGTTGCACCACCAGGAGTTTACGGGGTGCGACCCGCAGTTATGACGACTTCTGCTCATCGAGGTAAGCACTTGCAGGAGGTTGTGCTGGATGGACAGAGACTTGTTGGATTTTGTGACTCGGGTGCTTTCCTCACACTGGCTGATCCCCGAGTGGTTCGGCCTGAGGCAATCCATAGAGGACCTGGGATTGTCATTGAACTGGCTGGTGGACAATGGAGGACTATTCCCACAGCCACTGTGGATCTGAGCTTTGGTTTTGGGGTCAGGCGATGTGTGGTTGGGGTGATGGGTGGTCTGCCTGCAGCTGTTCTCCTGGGCAATGATGTGGGAGAGCTACGATGCCAATTCGTGGCTGCATGAAGCCACATGTAAGTAACGCTCTGCCTGTGTGTACTTAACCAGTGACCTGTAGAGGTCCCTAGTACGTACACAAGTTGGGAGGGGGAGGGATTGTGAAGATGTAATTTACCCTCTCACTGTATATGCTGTACAGATTCCTATTTCAAGCTGGGTTCATTGTCTTATTTGAACTACTTCTGTGTACATTTCTATTGTTGTAGGTAATCACCCCCCTAAAATGCAAGGTTATATCCTCTTGAGGCACTTCCATCCCTGGGAGTAGGGGGAGGTGGGCCTAGAGTCCAACTAGTGTAAACTCTGCTTACCTGGGAGATTCAGGCAGAGTGAGCTGAAACTTGAAGGGAGCAGGAGCTCCAGCCTGTGTGGCTGTGGACACGGACGGAGCTAGGCCTGTGTGGCGGCCCGTGGGATTGTGTGGAACTCTTTGGACTACTGTAAGGACGATTGCTTTGTAATCCGGTCCGAGGATTGTCGGGAAGGGCCCCCGAATCTGTTTTACGTGGACTTATCGTGTGCTGTTCTTGCATTCCTGTTAATAAACCTGTTGGATCGTCCCTCGGCCTCGTCCATCCTTTGCTCTGTTGTACACCCCCGTCACACGGATGTTATACTCTGGGGGGGCAATGATGGGGCCGGATGTTATACTCTGGGGGGCAATGATGGGATTGGAAGTTATACTCTCGGGGTGGGGGGGGCAATGATGGGGCCGGATGTTATACTCTGGGGGGGGCAATGATGGGGCCGGATGTTATACTCTGGGGGGGCAATGATGGGGCCAGATGTTATACTCGGGGGGCGGGGGGGGGCAATGATGGGGCCGGATGTTATACTCTGGGGGGCAATGATGGGATTGGAAGGTATACTCTGGGGGTGGGGGGGGCAATGATGGGGCTATACACCAGGAAGGGGGTGCAATGGGACTGAAAGAGAAACCTGTCGTCAATGATGACAACCTGCCTCCTATTTCCTGGTGAGGAATAAGGAAGTGTTGGTGGTAAATAAGTTACAGATTGAAGTATAATGTCTGATAAGACGCCCTCCACATACAGTGACCAGCCGTATACAGAGTCTATACAGCCCGGTATTATACAGCCCGGTATTATACAGCCCGGTATACAGCCCGGCATACAGCCCGGCATACAGCCCGGTATACAGCCCGGCATACAGCCCGGCATACAGCCCGGTATACAGCCCATACATAGAGGGGGCGGCTCTGCTGTCTGCTCTGCTGCTGCTGTGCAGGTCACTGATGCTGTGTAGCAGCCGGGCTGTGCACTGATGTAGCAGAGTGGAGTTTGCACACACAGGTGTAGCCGTGTAGTGACACATCCGGGTGGATCGGTCTCTGTGGATAATTGCGCGGCTGTCTGCTCTCCCCTCCCTGCAGGTCACGCAGTATCCAGGAGACGTGACACCTGCGGAGCAAGCGGTCAGACCTGTCACTCCAGGGTGTGGAGAGACGAACAGCCGGCACTGAGCATGCGCAGCCGGGAGCCCTGCACTCACTGACTGCTCACCTGTGCTGCTGCCTCCGACCATGGTGAACTACAGGTTCCTGTCCACAAGTAAGTGGGACCCTCACACAAAACCCAACTGCAGGGGGATGTATGGAAAGTGCACACTACATGTGATCTGTGCTCTGTACACACTGTACATGGGTGATCTGTGCTCTGTACACACTGTACATGGGTGATCTGTGCTCTGTACACACTGTACATGGGTGATCTGTGCTCTGTACACACTGTACATGTGTGATCTGTGCTCTGTACACACTGTACATGGGTGATCTGTGCTCTGTACACACTGTACATGGGTGATCTGTGCTCTGTACATACTGTACATGGATGATCTGTGCTCTGTACACACTGTACATGGGTGATCTGTGCTCTGTACACACTGTACATGGGTGATCTGTGCTCTGTACATACTGTACATGTGTGATCTGTGCTCTGTACACACTGTACATGGGTGATCTGTGCTCTGTACACACTATACATTGGTGATCTGTGCTCTGTACACACTGTACATGGGTGATCTGTGCTCTGTACACACTGTACATGGGTGATCTGTGCTCTGTACACACTATACATTGGTGATCTGTGCTCTGTACACACTGTACATGGGTGATCTGTGCTCTGTACATACTGTACATGGGTGATCTGTGCTCTGTACATACTGTACATGGGTGATCTGTGCTCTGTACACACTGTACATGGGTGATCTGTGCTCCGTACACACTGTACATGGGTGATCTGTGCTCTGTACACACTGTACAGGGGTGATCAGTGCTCTGTACACACTGTACATGGGTGATCTGTGCTCTGTACACTGTACATGTGTGATCTGTGCTCTGTACACACTATACATGGGTGATCTGGGCTCCGTACACACTGTACATGTGTGATCTGTGCTCTGTACACACTGTACATGGGTGATCTGTGCTCTGTACACACTGTACATGGGTGATCTGTGCTCTGTACACACTGTACATGGGTGATCTGTGCTCTGTACACACTGTACATGGGTGATCTGTGCTCTGTACACACTGTACATGGGTGATCTGTGCTCTGTACACACTATACATGTGTGATCTGTGCTCTGTACACACTGTACATGGGTGATCTGTGCTCTGTACACACTGTACATGTGTGATCTGTGCTCTGTACACACTGTACATGGGTGATCTGTGCTCCGTACACACTGTACATGGGTGATCTGTGCTCTGTACACACTGTACATGGGTGATCTGTGCTCTGTACACACTGTACATGGGTGATCTGTGCTCTGTACACTGTACATGGGTGATCTGTGCTCTGTACACTGTACATGTGTGATCTGTGCTCTGTACACACTATACATGGGTGATCTGGGCTCCGTACACACTGTACATGGGTGATCTGTGCTCTGTACACACTGTACATGGGTGATCTGTGCTCTGTACACACTGTACATGGGTGATATGTGCTCTGTACACACTGTACATGGGTGATCTGTGCTCTGTACACTGTACATGGGTGATCTGTGCTCTGTACACACTGTACATGGGTGATCTGTGCTCTGTACATACTGTACATGGGTGATCTGTGCTCTGTACACACTGTACATGGGTGATCTGTGCTCTGTACACACTGTACATGGGTGATCTGTGCTCTGTACACACTATACATGTGTGATCTGTGCGCTGTACATACTATACATGGATGATCTGTGCTCTGTACACTCTGTACATGGGTGATCTGTGCTCTGTACACACTGTACATGGGTGATCTGTGCTCTGTACACACTGTACATGGGTGATCTGTGCTCTGTACATACTGTACATCGGTGATCTGTGCTCTGTACACACTGTACATGGGTGATCTGTGCTCTGTACACACTGTACATGGATGATCTGTGCTCTGTACACACTGTACAGGGGTGATCTGTGCTCTGTACATACTATACATGGGTGATCTGTGCTCTGTACATACTGTACATCGGTGATCTGTGCTCTGTACACACTGTACATGGGTGATCTGTGCTCTGTACACACTGTACATGGGTGATCTGTGCTCTGTACACACTGTACATGTGTGATCTGTGCTCTGTACACACTGTACTTGGGTGATCTGTGCGCTGTATACACTATACATGTGTGATCTGTGCTCTGTACACACTATACATGTGTGATCTGTGCTCTGTATACACTGTACATGGATGATCTGTGCTCTGTATACACTGTACATGGGTGATCTGTGCTCTGTATACACTGTACATGGGTGATCTGTGCTCTGTACACACTGTACATGTGTGATCTGTGCTCTGTACACACTGTACATGTGTGATCTGTGCTCTGTACACACTGTACATGTGTGATCTGTGCTCTGTACACACTGTACATGGGTGACCTGTGCTCTGTACACACTGTACATGGGTGATCTGTGCTCTGTACACACTGTATATGGGTGATCTGTGCTCTGTACACACTGTACATGGGTGATCTGTGCTCTGTACACACTGTACATGGGTGATCTGTGCTCTGCACACACTGTACATGGGTGATCTGTGCGCTGTACATACTATACATGGGTGATCTGTGCTCTGCACACACTGTACATGGGTGATCTGTGCTCTGTACACACTGCACATGGGTGATCTGTGCTCTGTACACACTGTACATGGGTGATCTGTGCTCTGTACACACTGTACATGGGTGATCTGTGCTCTGTACACTCTGTACATGGGTGATCTGTGCTCTGTACACACTGTACATGGATGATCTGTGCTCTGTACACACTATACATGTGTGATCTGTGCTCTGTACACACTGTACATGGGTGATCTGTGCTCTGTACACACTATACATGGGTGATCTGTGCGCTGTACACACTGTACATGGGTGATCTGTGCTCTGTACACACTATACATGGGTGATCTGTGCTCTGTACACTGTACATGGGTGATCTGTGCGCTGTACATACTATACATGTGTGATCTGTGCTCTGTACACACTGTACAGGGGTGATCTGTGCTCTGTACACACTGTACATGGGTGATCTGTGCGCTGTACATACTATACATGTGTGATCTGTGCTCTGTATACACTGTACATGGATGATCTGTGCTCTGTATACACTGTACATGGATGATCTGTGCTCTGTACACACTGTACATGTGTGATCTGTGCTCTGTACACACTGTACATGGGTGATCTGTGCTCTGTATATACTATACATGGATGATCTGTGCTCTGCACACACTGTACATGGGTGATCTGTGCGCTGTACATACTATACATGGATGATCTGTGCTCTGCACACACTGTACATGGGTGATCTGTGCTCTGCACACACTGTACATGGATGATCTGTGCTCTGTACACACTGTACATGGGTGATCTGTGCTCTGTACACACTGTACATGGGTGATCTGTGCTCTGTACATACTGTACATGTGTGATCTGTGCTCTGTACACACTGTACATGTGTGATCTGTGCTCTGTACACACTGTACATGTGTGATCTGTGCTCTGTACACACTGTACATGGATGATCTGTGTGCTGTACATACTATACATGGATGATCTGTGATCCGCACACACTGTACATGTGTGATCTGTGCTCTGTACACACTGTACATGGGTGATCTGTGCGCTGTACATACTATACATGGATGATCTGTGCTCTGCACACACTGTACATGTGTGATCTGTGCTCTGCACACACTGTACATGGGTGATCTGTGCTCTGTACACACTATACATGGGTGATCTGTGCTCTGTACACACTGTACATGGATGATCTGTGCTCTGTACACACTATACATGTGTGATCTGTGCTCTGTACACACTGTACATGGGTGATCTGTGCTCTGTACACTGTACATGGGTGATCTGTGCTCTGTACACACTGTACATGGGTGATCTGTGCTCTGTACACACTATACATGTGTGATCTGTGCGCTGTACATACTATACATGGATGATCTGTGCTCTGCACACACTGTACATGGGTGATCTGTGCTCTGTACACTCTGTACATGGGTGATCTGTGCTCTGTACACACTGTACATGGGTGATCTGTGCTCTGTACATACTATACATGGGTGATCTGTGCTCCGTACACACTGTACATGGGTGATCTGTGCGCTGTACATACTATACATGGGTGATCTGTGCTCTGTACACACTGTACATGGGTGATCTGTGCTCTGTACACACTGTACATGGGTGATCTGTGCTCTGTACACACTGTACATGGGTGATCTGGGCTCTGTACACACTGTACATGGGTGATCTGTGCTCTGTACACACTGTACATGGGTGATCTGTGCTCTGTACACACTATACATGGGTGATCTGGGCTCCGTACACACTGTACATGTGTGATCTGTGCTCTGTACACACTGTACATGGGTGATCTGTGCTCTGTATATACTATACATGTGTGATCTGTGCTCTGTACATACTGTACATGGGTGATCTGTGCTCTGTACATACTATACATGTGTGATCTGTGCTCTGTACACACTGTACAGGGGTGATCTGTGCTCTGTACACTGTACATGGGTGATCTGTGCTCTGTACATACTATACATGGGTGATCTGTGCTCTGTACATACTATACATGGGTGATCTGTGCTCTGTACATACTGTACATGGGTGATCTGTGCTCTGTACATACTATACATAGGTGATCTGTGCTCTGTACACACTGTACAGGGGTGATCTGTGCTCTGTACACACTGTACATGTGTGATCTGTGCTCTGTACATACTATACATGTGTGATCTGTGCTCTGTACATACTGTACATGGGTGATCTGTGCTCTGTACACACTGTACATGGGTGATCTGTGCTCTGTACACACTGTACATGGGTGATCTGTGCTCTGTACACACTGTACATGGGTGATCTGTGCTCTGTACACACTGTACATGGGTGATCTGTGCTCTGTACACACTGTACATGGGTGATCTGTGCTCTGTACACACTGTACATGGGTGATCTGTGCTCTGTACACACTGTACATGGGTGATCTGTGCTCTGTACACACTGTACATGGGTGATCTGTGCTCTGTACATACTATACATAGGTGATCTGTGCTCTGTACACACTGTACAGGGGTGATCTGTGCTCTGTACACACTGTACATGTGTGATCTGTGCTCTGTACATACTATACATGTGTGATCTGTGCTCTGTACACACTGTACATGGGTGATCTGTGCTCTGTACACACTGTACATGGGTGATCTGTGCTCTGTACACACTGTACATGGGTGATCTGTGCTCTGTACACACTGTACATGGGTGATCTGTGCTCTGTACACACTGTACATGGGTGATCTGTGCTCTGTACACACTGTACATGGGTGATCTGTGCTCTGTACACACTGTACATGGGTGATCTGTGCTCTGTACACACTGTACATGGGTGATCTGTGCTCTGTACACACTGTACATGGGTGATCTGTGCTCTGTACACACTGTACATGTGTGATCTGTGCTCTGTATACACTGTACATGTGTGATCTGTGCTCTGTACACACTGTACATGGGTGATCTGTGCTCTGTACACTGTACATGGGTAATCTGTGCTCTGTACACACTGTACATGTGTGATCTGTGCTCTGTACACACTGTACATGGGTGATCTGTGCTCTGTACACACTGTACATGGGTGATCTGTGCTCTGTACACACTGTACATGGGTGATCTGTGCTCTGTACACACTGTACATGGGTGATCTGTGCTCTGTACACACTGTACATGGGTGATATGTGCTCTGTACACACTATACATGGGTGATCTGGGCTCCGTACACACTGTACATGGGTGATCTGTGCTCTGTACACACTGTACATGGGTGATCTGTGCTCTGTACATACTGTACATGGGTGATCTGTGCTCTGTACATACTGTACATGGGTGATCTGTGCTCTGTACACACTGTACATGGGTGATCTGTGCTCTGTACACACTGTACATGGGTGATCTGTGCTCTGTACACACTGTACATGGGTGATCTGTGCTCTGTACACACTGTACATGGGTGATCTGTGCTCCGTACACACTGTACATGGGTGATCTGTGCTCTGTACACACTGTACATGGGTGATCTGTGCTCTGTACACACTGTACATGGGTGATCTGTGCTCTGTACACACTGTACATGGGTGATCTGTGCTCTGTACACACTGTACATGTGTGATCTGTGCTCTGTACATACTGTACATGGGTGATCTGTGCTCCGTACACACTGTACATGGGTGATCTGTGCTCTGTACACACTGTACATGGGTGATCTGTGCTCTGTACACACTGTACATGGGTGATCTGTGCTCCGTACACACTGTACATGTGTGATCTGTGCTCTGTACATACTGTACATGGGTGATCTGTGCTCTGTACACACTATACATGGGTGATCTGTGCTCTGTACATACTGTACATGGGTAATCTGTCCTCTGTACACACTGTACATGGGTGATCTGTGCTCTGTACATACTGTACATGGGTAATCTGTCCTCTGTACACACTGTACATGGGTGATCTGTGCTCTGTACATACTGTACATGGGTGATCTGTGCTCTGTATATACTATACATGTGTGATTCACTATTGAGCTGTGTTATGAAGCAGAAGTGTGTGAACCCCCTCCACTGACGGACCCATGGTTTAAGCCCAAATACCGACAACCTAGTCTGGTCTGCAAGTGCATGTTTGCCAGCCAAGCAGAGCTGTAGTGTAAAGCATGGGGGATTCTTTGAGCCTGCTGCTGCTCTGTAGCCCTGACTCTGGCTACATTTTTCTGAAGCAGGATCATTGCTGTGCAGAGAACGGCGGAAGTAAGAAAACTTCCCTGCTAAGTCCTGTTGGCAATGAATGCTCAAATTGTAATTCATCATTTTGTGCCAGTTTGCAAATAGAAAACCAGTTTGAGCCTGCATAAACGTATAGTGAAATTACAACATTTTCCATACTTGCTCCCACCACTAGAGGACGCTTAGGAGCACACTGTATACACTTTATACATTCACCTCTATAATAATACAGTATGCAGAGGCTCCCTCTAGTGGTGGCTATTTTATGACACTTTTTAATTGTTCTGCCAATGGACCTGTGTGATTTTTTTGCCTTTTTGAATGTCGAGCTGTAGTTTTTATTAGTACCTTTTCAGGTTTAAACAATGATTTGCAGAGGCGGCATTCTACTCTTCTTGAGGGGCGGCCCTCAGGTCATGGAGGTTCTGGCGTACAGAGGTATGGCTTCTACATGGAGACTCAGCTGATTCCATAGGTTTTCTATGGGATTCAGGTCTGGAGAAAGTGCAGCCGCTCCATTTGAGGTCCTCCAGTCTTCAGCAGCCGTTCCTTAATGAAGTGACCTTGATGAGCTGTAGCATTGTCGTCCATGAAGATGAAAGATGACGTCTGTGCCTGGTGGTGTGGTGAGATACATAGATGATGCCTGTGCCTGGTAGTGTGGTCAGGTATGTAGATGACGCCTGTGGCTGGTGGTGTGGTCAGGTACATAGATGACGCCTGTGGCTGGTGGTGTGGTCAGGTACATAGATGACGCCTGTACCTGGTGGTGTGGTCAGTCAGGTACGCAGATGACGCCTGTACCTGATGGTGTAGTCAGGTGGGTAGATGATGCTTGTGCCTGGTGGTGTGGTCAGGTACGTAGATGATGCTTGTGCCTGGTGGTGTGGTCAGGTACGTAGATGATGCTTGTGCCTGGTGGTGTGGTCAGGTACGTAGATGATGCTTGTGCCTGGTGGTGTGGTCAGGTACGTAGATGATGCTTGTGCCTAGTGGTGTGGTCAGGTACGTAGATGATGCTTGTGCCTGGTGGTGTGGTCAGGTACGTAGATGTTGCCTGTGCCTGGTTTTGTGGTCAGGTACGTAGATGTTGCCTGTGCCTGGTTTTGTGGTCAGGTACATAGATGATGCTTGTGCCTGGTGGTGTGGTCAGGTACGTAGATGATGCTTGTGCCTGGTGGTGTGGTCAGGTACGTAGATGATGCTTGTGCCTGGTGGTGTGGTCAGGTACATAGATGATGCTTGTGCCTGGTGGTGTGGTCAGGTACGTAGATGTTGCCTGTGCCTGGTTTTGTGGTCAGGTACATAGATGATGCTTGTGCCTGGTGTTGTGGTCAGGTTCGCTGCAGGTCGTGTAGCACGCAGACCAAGCAGATGTAAACAGTTTTGAATGGTCTGATGTGATGTTTGGGGAACTGTCATCTCCTTTAAATGTGTCTGGAGTTGGTGACATTCATCTCCTCCATAGCGTTTCATTTTATTCCAATGTGAACGGATAGTGTGCGCTGATACTAATGCCCCTGAGCCTGCAGGACAACTTACAGTTTTTTGGAACGTCATTGGAGCTGCTCAGCCACCGTTCAGACTATCCTGTATGTGATGGGGTTACTCACTCTGCTTGTGGTCTCCAGAGGTACCTTCCGGAGGTTTCACAAACCTCCATACACTGATCCCGGTCAGACAAAGAGAACCCTCTCTTCCTTCATAGGATCTCCTTAATAGGCATCACAACCTCTATACGTGGTCCCGATCAGGACAAGTAAATCCTCCCTTCTCTCAGAAGATCCCTTCCTGGAGAGATCCGTCTCACCACACTGACTATCTGGTAGTCTCTATCTTAATAGATCAGACACACCCATGAACGGAGGTATGTGTATAGCCTGTCTCTTTAGCTATCAATAAAACCTGGCCCTGGTACGCCCTAACAAGACTTGTGCTGCTACAACTACCAAAACGGGCATCCAGGTTTACATCACTTCTATGATACATATCCCCCGGTATATTATGTGTTACAATATTTCATCAAGTTTTCTCTGTTGTCCACGTCCAGGGAGATGAGCAACAGTGCCATGAGTTGTAAACTTCTTGATTATGTTGCGCACTGTTGACACAGCAACATCAAGATCCTAGGAGTTGGACTTGAGATTGTTGATATTTTTCACCAATTTTGGTTCTCAAGTCATCAGACAGTTCTCTTCTCCTCTTTCTGTTCTCCTTGCTTAGTGTGGCACACACAGACACACAATGCAAAGATTAGGTCAACTTCTCCCCTTTTTATCTAGTTTCAGGTGTGATTTCCATATTGCCCACACCTGTTACTTGCCCCAGCTGAGTTTGTACCAGGATCACATGCTTGAAACAGAGTTGCTTCTCCTCAATTTTGAAAAGATGCCAACAATTTTTGGAGTTTTGGTTTAATTTATGTCTAGTTTGCCTTTTTTTCCCCCTTTTGTGATGCACATAAATATATAACTATTCAGAAAATAAAGGCAGCACTCAAAGAAACAAGTTGAAGAAAGGGAACTTTAATCCACTTCACTTTAACTTGTACCTTCTTGGTAATTTGTATTCCATTGGGACATATTTGCCTACAGCCTAGGAGGAACTGTCTGCACCCATCCTCTATATTTATGATGATGCTGTTGTATAAATATTTATAAAGAGATTCCTATATTTATACACTCATACATACATATGGTAATCATTTTTCTATATACTTTTACATACACCCATTGATACTCATACTGAAGCTTTAATTATGCATATACACAGATAAGGCACACACACACATACATTATATATATATATATATATATATATTTATACACACAGAAACAGTGGCTGGCGTAACTGGAGTCCAATGGGCCCCAGTGGCTTTCTAAATCCTATAATCCCATCTTGGGCACCTTTCATGTTTATATATCCCCAATTCTGGGTCACTTCCTGTTAATTATTTCCCCCATCTTGGTATATACTGTATGTCCTCCATACTGGGCCCCTGTCTTCTTATTTATGTCCCCCCCTTCCTGGTGTGTGTGTGTGTATATATATATATATATATATATATATATATATATATATATTGTCATCCTGGGCCCTGTCCTGGTATATGTCCCCCATGCTGAGCGCCTTCCTAGTATATATGTTCCCTATCCTAGGCCCATTATGGTATATACGTCCCCCGTTCTTACAGTGCCTACAAGTAGTATTCAACCCCCTGCAGATTTAGCAGGTTTACACATTCGGAATTAACTTGGCATTGTGACATTTGGACTGTAGATCAGCCTGGAAGTGTGAAATGCAGCAAAAAAGAATGTTATTTCTTTTTTTTTTTTTTTTTTTTTAAATTGTGAAAAGTTTATTCAGAGGGTCATTTATTATTCAACCCCTCAAACCACCAGAATTCTGTTTGGTTCCCCTAAAGTATTAAGAAGTATTTCAGGCACAAAGAACAATGAGCTTCACATGTTTGGATTAATTATCTCTTTTTCCAGCCTTTTCTGACTAATTAAGACCCTCCCCAAACTTGTGAACAGCACTCATACATGGTCAACATGGGAAAGACAAAGGAGCATTCCAAGGCCATCAGAGACAGGATCGTGGAGGGTCACAAGGCTGGCAAGGGGTACAAAACCCTTTCCAAGGAGTTGGGCCTAGCTGTCTCCACTGTTGGGAGCATCATCCGGAAGTGGAAGGCTTATGGAACTACTGTTAGCCTTCCACGGCCTGGACAGCCTTTGAAAGTTTCCACCCGTGCCGAGGCCAGGCTTGTCCAAAGAGTCAAGGCTAACCCAAGGACAACAAGGAAGGAGCTCCGGGAAGATCTCATGGCAGTGGGGACATTGGTTTCAGTCAATATCATAAGTAACGTACTCCACCGCAATGGTCTCCGTTCCAGACGAGCCTGTAAGGTACCTTTACTTTCAAAGCGTCATGTCAAGGCTCGTCTACAGTTTGCTCATGATCACTTGGAGGACTCTGAGACAGACTGGTTCAAGGTTCTCTGGTCTGATGAGACCAAGATCGAGATCTTTGGTGCCAACCACACACGTGACGTTTGGAGACTGGATGGCACTGCATACGACCCCAAGAATACCATCCCTACAGTCAAGCATGGTGGTGGCAGCATCATGCTGTGGGGCTGTTTCTCAGCCAAGGGGCCTGGCCATCTGGTCCGCATCCATGGGAAGATGGATAGCACTGCCTACCTGGAGATTTTGGCCAAGAACCTCTGCTCCTCCATCAAGGATCTTAAGATGGGTCGTCATTTCATCTTCCAACAAGACAACGACCCAAAGCACACAGCGAAGAAAACCAAGGCCTGGTTCAAGAGGGAAAAAATCAAGGTGTTGCAGTGGCCTAGTCAGTCTCCTGACCTTAACCCAATTGAAAACTTGTGGAAGGAGCTCAAGATTAAAGTCCACATGAGACACCCAAAGAACCTAGATAACTTGGAGAAGATCTGCATGGAGGAGTGGGCCAAGATAACTCCAGAGACCTGTGCCGGCCTGATCAGGTCTTATAAAAGACGATTATTAGCTGTAATTGCAAACAAGGGTTATTCCACAAAATATTAAACCTAGGGGTTGAATAATAATTGACCCACACTTTTATGTTGAAAATTTATTAATATTTAAATGAGCAACATAACTTGTTGGTTTGTAAGATTTATGCATCTGTTAATAAATCCTGCTCTTGTTTGAAGTTTGCAGGCTCTAACTTATTTGCATCTTATCAAACCTGCTAAATCTGCAGGGGGTTGAAGACTACTTGTAGGCACTGTATATGTATGTGTGACGCCCTGGACTAGCCAGGAAGTCACAGACATAACAACACACACACCCCCTCCCCTAGACAGTCACAACAGTCAAACATAAACCCTTGTTGCCCCCCTCCAGAGTCTGATGTCCACACCAGGTGGCGCGGGGCCAGGCGGTTGGCCCCACCCACCGAGGAGTTCACAGGTCTGGAGGCGGGAAAACAGATAGATTTGTGTAGACAGTGGAAGTGAGAGGTCAGAAACTGTCGGTGTCTGGGTTGGAGCCCAGGCACTGACAGCAAGGTTGGCAGACGGTGGTGGCCGTCTGCAGGAGTTAGTTGATCTCTGCGGAACCGTAGGACCGGGGTCGGGCGGTGGCCCGCCGGTACCGAACCGGGAAGTGGAGTGAAGCTAAGCACACAGGCAGGGCCATCGGACCCCGACTAGGCTTGGAGACGCCGACAATGGTCAAATCCGAGTGTGACCGGAACCCCAGGGGTTTCCCAACAACCAAGACCCGACCGAAGGCAACAGTCCACACCGGGAGGATATACAGCCTAGAGGCTGTATATAGGCTAGAGATCCAAGGGCCAGCGCCTGCGGGCAAAACGGGCTCCTCCGGTACCTATACACCGGGGAGCGGACTACCGGTGGGCAACCACAGTAGTCAGAACATTCTAACAAGGTGCAGGGAAAGACAGCCCACCATCACATTGTCCGGGGAGAGCACCAACACTGCAGCCGGCTGCGGGACCAGTCTATCCGGCCGTTTGGTTTACCAGAGACTCTGTCATTGACTGCCTGAGTGAGTACACCAGTGCCATCCGGTACCGCGCCGCGCTGCCCCTGCAACCCTGCATCCCAGCCATCCAACCTCCCCGTTACACCACCGGGCCCCCGGGATCACCAACCCCTACCCACGAAGGGGACGACATCCTAGCTGCTCCCTACCATCGCTCCCGGGATCCCCGTCACCAGCAGCGGTGGTGCCAAAAATCACCACGACCCGTGGGTGGCGTCACAAACTATCTCCCAAAACAAACCACCCCCTTTTCACTCGGGGATGAGGAGCGCGCTGCTCGAGTCCCCGGGTCCGGCCCACCGCTCGAGCCACCGAGCAGCAGCAGAAGCCCTGGACCCGAGCGTGGCGAGTGCGTCCCCTCCGCCCGCGACATATGTTGCCCATTGTGGTATATATATTCCACATCCTGGGCCCCAACTTTGTATATGTCGTCCACCCTGGGCCCTTTCCAGGTATATATCCCCCATCCTAGACCCATCATGGTATATATGGCCCTTATTCTGCTATGTATGTCACCCATTCTGGTATATACAGCTCTGGCAAAAATTATTATTATTTATTATTATAGCACCATTTATTCCATGGCGCTTTACAAGTGAAAAAGGGTATACATAAAAAAAAGTACAAAAATCATTAACAGTACAAAACAGACTGGTACAGCAGGAGAGAGGACCCTGCCCGTGAGGGCTCACAGTCTACAGAGAATGGGTGATGGTACAATAGGTGAGAACAGAGCTGGTTGCGCAGTGGTCTATTGGACTGAGGGCTATTGTAGGTTGTAGGCTTGGTGGAAGAGATGGGTGTTCAGGTTCCTCTTCAAGCTTTCCATGGTAGGAGAGAGTCTGATATGCTGGGGTAGAGCGCTCCAGAGTATGGGGGAGGCACGGGAGAAATCTTGTATGCGATTGTGGGAAGAGGAGATAAGAGAGGAGCAGAGAAGGAGATCTTGTGAGGATCTGAGGTTCCGTGCAGGTGTAGGTACTCGGAGACTAGGTCACAGATGTAAGGAGGAGACAGGTTGTGGATGGCTTTGTAGGTCATGGTTAATGTTTTGAACTGGAGCCGTTGGGCAATGAGAAGCCAGTGAAGGGATTGGCAGATTGTCGAGGCTGGGGAATAGCGAGGGCAGAGGTGTATTAAGCGAGCCACAGAGTTAAGGATAGATTGGAGGGGTGCAAGAGTGTTGGAAGGGAGGCCAGAGAGCAGGAGGTTGCAGTAGTCGAGGCGGGAGATGATGAGGGCATGCACTAATGTTTTTGCTGATTCTTGTTTAAGGAAAGCACGGATCCGGGAGATATTTTTGAGTTGTAGTCGGCATGAGGTGAAGAGGGCTTGGATGTGCAGCTTGAAGGATAGAGCAGAGTCGAGGGTTACTCCAAAGCAATGAGCTTGTGAGACTGGGGAGAGTGAGCAGCCATCAATTTTGATGGATAAGCTTCTTGGAGGGGTTGAATGACGAGGAGGAAAGACAATTAATTCTGTTTTGTCCATGTTAAGCTTTAGGAATCGTGCAGAGAACAAGGATGAAATAGCAGAGAGACATTGTGGGATTCTGGTTAGTAGAAAGGTAATGTCAGGGCCAGAGAGGTAGATCTGTGTGTCATCGGCATAGAGATGATACTGGAAGCCGTGGGACTCTATGAGCTGTCCCAGGCCGAAGGTGTAGATGGAGAACAGCAGGGGTCCAAGAACTGAACCTTGGGGGACACCAATGGATAGAGGGTGGGATGAGAAGGTGGAGTGAGAGTGGGAATTGCTAAAAGTTTGGTCGGTTAGGTATGAGGAGATCCAAGATAGGGCCAAGTCTATGATGCCCAGAGATGAGAATCTGTAGTAGGAGGGAGTGGTCTACTGTGTCGAAGGCAGAGGACAGGTCCAGGAGGAAGGGGACAGAGTAGTGTCGCTTGGCTTTGGCAGTTAGTAGGTCATTGGTGACTTTAGTTAAAGCAGTGGCAGTGGAGTGATGCGTTCGGAAGCCAGATTGTATCTGGTCAAAGAGGGAGCAAGAAGAGAGGTATGAGGACTATTCAAGATGGATATGCTGTTCCAGTAGTTTTGAGGCATAGGGGAGAAGGGATATGGGGCGATAGTTTGACACAGAGTCAAGAGAGGGCTTTTTGAAGATGGGTGTGATTGAAGCATGTTTAAAGCATGAAGGGAATACACCAGTTGATAGTGATAGGTTGAAGAGATGGGTTAGGGCCGGGATGAGGACTGCGGTGATGTTGGGGATGAGGTGCATAGGTGGTTAGATGTGATCTTGAGAGCAGAGTGGAAAGATGGTCTGTCATGGGGGAGAAGCTGGATTTGGAGGAAGAGGGCTGAGTAGTTATGATGAAGGGCTGTGGGGATTGTGGGCCAAAGCTTGCTCTGATGTCAATCTTCTGCTTGAAGAAAGAGGCAAAGTCTTCAGCTGAGATGAGAGGAGAGGGAGGTGGTGCTGGAGGATGGAGGAGAGAATTGAAAGTGTTGAATAGCTGTTTAGGGTTGTGAGATAGAGAGGATATGAGGGATGAGAAGTAGGTTTGCTTTGCAGCAGTGAGTGCAGACTTGAAAGTGGTGAGGGAATCTTTATATGCAATGAAGTGCTCAGTGGAATGAGACCTCTTCCATCTGCACTCAGCAATTCTGGAAGCCCGTCTCAGTTCTTTAGTCTGGCTCGTGTGCCAGGGTTGTCTGTTGATTGTGCGGGTTTTGGTGTGTGTGAGGGGGTGGCCGATTCAAGAGCTGCAGAGATGGTGGTGTTATATAAAGTGGCTGCAGCATCTGCGTGGTGTAAGGAAGCAATGTCTGCGAGAGGGAGAAGGGACTGAGAAAGGAAGTGTAAATCAAGGTGATTGAGATTTCTGTGAGGGTGTGAAAGTTTGTGAAGGGGGGTTGTGTATTTGGAGAAGAGAGGGAAGAGAATGTGAGTATGTTGTGGTCAGACAGGGGGGAGAGGTGAGTTAGAGAGGTTAGATAGGGAACAGAGGCGAGTGAAGATGAGGTCCACCGTGTGGCCATCTTTGTGAGTAGATGAAGAAGACCATTGAGTGAGGCCAAAGGAGGAAGCGAGTGTTAGAAGTTTAGAGAAAGATGAGTGAGAAGTGTCAATGGGGATGTTGAAATCACCCATGATGATAGTGGAGATGTCCGTGGAAAGGAAATGAAGTAGCCAGGTGGTGAAATGATCAAAAAAGGCACTGGCTGGCCCTGGGGGGTGATAAATGACAGCCAGTTGGAGGTTGGAGGGGGCTTAGATGCGTACGGCGTGCACCTCAAAAGATGGGAGTGTAACAGAGGGTGGTAGTGGAATTGGTGCAAAGGAGCATTGGTCGGACAGGAGCAAGCCAACTCCTCCACCATGCTTGTTGCTGGGGCGGGGTGTGTGAGAGAGTTGGAGACCTCCATAAGAAAGTGTAGCAGGAGAGGCAGTGTCAGAGGGGGTGAGCCAGGAGAGGCAGTGTCAGAGGGGGTGAGCCAGGAGAGGCAGTGTCAGAGGGGGTGAGCCAGGAGAGGCAGTGTCAGAGGGGGTGAGCCAGGAGAGGCAGTGTCAGAGGGGGTGAGCCAGGAGAGGCAGTGTCAGAGGGGGTGAGCCAGGAGAGGCAGTGTCAGAGGGGGTGAGCCAGGAGAGGCAGTGTCAGAGGGGGTGAGCCAGGAGAGGCAGTGTCAGAGGGGGTGAGCCAGGAGAGGCAGTGTCAGAGGAGGTGAGCCAGGTTTCAGTGAGGCCAAGGAAAGGAAGCTGATTAGTGATGAAAAGATCATGGATGTAGGAGAGTTTGTTGCAGACAGAGCGAGCGTTCCATAGAGCTCCTGTTAGTGGGACTGGGGGAGCGGGGGCTGGGTGAATGGGTATGAGGTTAGAAAGGTTGCGAAAATTTATCATAGATCGTTGATGAGGGTTTGAAGTGACAATAGGGATGTGGTGAGGAGGGCCAGGATTAGGAGAGATATCCCCAGCAGTGAGGAGAAGCAGAGAGAGTGTTAGTAGGTGGGAGCAGGAGAGGCCGTGAGGTGGCCGTGTATGTCTGGAGACACTGGGTGTAAAGTGGAGGAAGAGATCTGAGGAAGAGGTGAGGTGGGTGGGGAGGATGGAGGGAGAGATGAATAGCTCATTACTGGGTTTAGGGGTCAAGGGGTAAGTAGAAAGTGAAGCGTTATAGGGGTGAAAGTGAAGAGAAACACAAATATTGTTTAAAGTGACTATGTATTCAGATATCTTCCGGTCCAATTCGGCCTAATGCCTGCTTTACACGTTATGATCGATCGTGTGATTTCACAATCGATCGTACCCGCCCCCGTCGTTTGTGCGTCACGGGCAATTGATTGCCCGTGGCGCACAAAGTCGTTAACCCCCCAGTCACACGTACTTACCTCCCGTGCGACGTCGCTGTGGGTGACGAACATCCACTTCCTGGAGTGGGAGGGACGTCCGGCGTCACAGCGACGTCACACGGCGGGTGGCCAATAGAGGCGGAGGGGCGGAGATGAGCGGGATGTAAACATCCCGCCCACCTCTTTCCTTCCGCATAGCCGCCGGGAGCCACGGGACACAGGTAAGCGATGTCCATCGTTCCCGTGGTGTCACACGGAGCGACGTGTGCTGCCACGGGAACGATGAACAAGCGGCGCTATGTTTCATAAACGATTTTATGAAACCTAGCGACGAGTACACGACTCACGATTTGTGAGCGATACTGCGTCGCTAGGAGATGTCACACAGGCCGACGTCGCAAGCGATGCCGGATGTGCGTCACAAAAACCGTGACCCCGACTCGTGTAAAGCATCCTGAATTCAATGCATCATACTTTTATGGTGCAGACTTGTCTTGGTGCAGACATGAAATTAAGAGGCCACTGCTAAATCTTCAGTTTTTCGGATTTTTCTCTTTATATTTTTGAGTAAAATGTAAATTGTTCTTTTATTCTATAAACTACTGACGACGTCTCCGAATTTCCAAGCAATAAATTTTGTATTTATTTTCTGAAAATGAGAAATGGTGAAACAATGCACAGAAAGCACAGCGCTTTCACACCTCAAATATTGCAAAGAAAACAAGTTCAGAATCATTTAGAAACAACAATACTAATGATGTTTTACCTCAGGAAGATTCAGAAATCAATATTTTGTGGAGTAACCATGATGTTTAATCCCAGCTTTCATACATCTTGGCTTCTTTCCACCAGTCTTTCACACTGCTTTTGGGTGACCTTATGCCACTCCTGGCACAAAAATGTAATCAGTTCTTCTTTGTTTGATGACTTGTGACTATCCATCTTCCTCTTGATTACATTCCAGAGGTTTTCAATGGGGTTCGGGTCTGGAGATTGGGCTGGCCATGACAGGGTTTTGATGTGGTGGTTCTTCATCCACACATTGATTGACCTAGCTGTGTGGCATGGCGCATTGTCCTGTTGGAAAAAACAGTCCTCAGAGTTGGAGAACATTGCCTGAGCAAAAGCAACTGTTTTTCCAGGATAACCTTGTATGCAGCTGTGGCGCCCCTGACCTGGTCAGGCGCCACTGGGTACTGCACCCATGCTGGGGCAGTACTTTCAGGTAATCCAAAGGCTGGAATAGGGTGTGTACACACAGACACATAGCAACTGGGTCTCCCACACCTTGAGAGGGGACCCTTGCACAGACCCAAGAGGGGGCTTGCTTCCACATCTCAGCAAGGGGTGTAGTGGAGGGCCTAGAAGATAAAGTTGCAGAGGCTGTAAGGAAAGTAAGAGGAGTGAGCCAGTCTGGTAGTGGAGCGCAGCGGTTGCTAGACACAGGCGTGCGCGGAGACTAGTCAGACCCTGCACGTGAAGTAGCCGTTAGCTGGGGAGAACGGTTATCAGTCAGTCAGAAAGACACCTGAAGAGAGGTGGTCGAGTACGGAGACTCCTGGTGACTAGGCACGCACGGGGAACAGGTCCCTAGAGTAGACGTCCATTTATTGATCTGCTAAACCTGCCGGTGAGGAAAGTTCCTCACCAACCATCTAGAGTCTGAGCCTCAGCAGCAACGAGGGGGCCCATAAGGGGGATGGAGCCTGGAGCCATCTCCCTTAGTCCACGCTGCCGGCAAACGGTCCAAAAAGGGGAGAAAGGGCAGTAGCGACTTCCCTGGATGAATCCCACAGTACTTCAAGTCAGGGGTTATCCGAAACAAGAAGTGCTAGGAAGGCAAGTTAACGGTTACCCTTAGACCGTCCTAAAGGATACCTGGTTCCACCTGGTTTATCTCAGCATCGCCCGGGTTACCTCACGATAACATCTAAAAGTGAGTAAAGAACAGTTGAAAGACATCTTGGACTGAGCCTGAGTTATTTTGGGACCTGTTGTTCCACACACCCGAGCCTCTGGGGCCAGCCTCAATCGCGGGAGGCCATACCATCAGACTGCAGACTCCATCAGCCCCAGACGCTCATTAAACCTGCAGTGGCGGTCACCCATATCTCTGACCGCAAACCGTGAGTGGCGTCACGACTCCTACATATAAAACCGACATACCTGTTGCCAAATATCCCAAAAGAAGACCCTGCGGTGTCCATGAAGGTGGAATGATGTCCCTGGGGCGACTGCAGGTGGGCTTCACACAGCTTGATTCATGCGTCCTTCGCAAAGTTTAATCTGCCCAATTCCAGCCTTGCTGAAGCATCCCCAGAACATCACCGATCCTCCACCAATTATCACAGTGGGTGCAAGACACTGTGGTTTGTACACCTCTCCAGGTCCACGTCTAACCATTAGATGACCATGTGTTGGGCAAAACTGAAAATTAGACTCATCAGAGAAGATTACCTTACTCTAGAAAGTGGGCAGATTAAACTTTGTGAAGGACGTATGAATCAAGCCGCAAACAAGGTTATCCAAACCGTTGCTTCCTTCTGCTCAGGCAATGTTCCCCAATTCTGAGGACTGGTTTTTCCAGCAGGACAATGCGCCATGCCACACAGCTAGGTCAATCAAGCCTCTCTCTAGCTCTCTCGCTCTCGTTCTCTCTCTCATATCAGATAGTGAGAAAAACCTGCAGATGTGTCTTTATAGGTTGTGGATGTAAACTTTTATGGTTTCAACTGTATAATCCTCAACGTTGCCTTGGTCCTTCTTCAAAAGAACTTGAACAGCATCTTGAAATCTTTGATGATGCAGTATAACTACCTTGTGTCTTGTTGCTGAGCTCAGCCTTGCTATGGTACAGGACCTGTGACGTGAATCTATCTTCCACAATGTCACCTGTGTAGCAGAGTTTGTCTGTTCCTCACCCAGTTTTAATCCTCCTACACAGTTTCTGTTTCAGTTAATAGGATAATCATCACCTGCTTGGTATTAGTTACTCCTACAACTGACTATAATCCTACAAAATCCCTTAATTTTGAGCAAGTATATCTAGAAAAATAGATGTTATTTTGAAATCAAAGGCGGTCACCAAATAGTTCTCTTTTTTGTTCATTAATTTTTTATTTTAATTGATAAAAATAAATTATTTACACTGCTACTTTTGAAAGCATTGCTTCTTTGCTGCATTTTTTTTTTTACAGTATTGTATGTTACACTACACCATCAGGAATGTTAGACGTTAACCATAAACATCCTAGATCATGAGATATAATATATATCACCCTAGACCACCAGGAATATTAGATGTTATCTTATAACCCTGTGTAATAGATAACATCCTAAACCAAAAGTAAAATGTAATGCCAACCCATAACCACCCTAGACCACCAGGAATATTAGTTTTTAATCCACAGCTATCCTAGACCACTATGTATAAGATACAGTATGTAACAATAGACCACAAGGATTGTCAGATTAAGACCCATAACCATCCCAGACCACCAGTTACGTCAGATTTGACCCTAGACCACTGGGAATATTACATATTATCCATAATCATTCCAGACCACCAGTTACGTTAGATATCACCCTAGACCACCAGGGATATTAGATATTATCCTTTATCATCCCAGACCACCAGTTACGTTAGATATCACTCTAGACCACCAGGGATATTAGATATTATCCATAATCATCCCAGACCACCAGTTACGTTAGATATCACTCTAGACCACCAGTGATATTAGATATTATTCATAATCATCCTAGACCACCGGTTACGTTAGATATCACCCTAGACCACCAGGGATATTAGACATTAACCATAATCATCCCATAACAGCAGTTACGTCAGATATGACCCTAGACCACTGGGAATATTACATATTAACCATAATCATTCCAGACCACCAGTTACGTTAGATATCACCCTTGACCACCAGGGATATTAGATATTATCCATAATCATCCCAGACCACCAGTTACGTCAGATTTGACCCTAGACCACTGGGAATATTACATATTATCCATAATCATTCAAGACCACCAGTTACGTTAGATATCACCCTTGACTACCAGGGATATTAGATATTATCCATAATCATCCCAGACCACCAGTTACGTCAGATTTGACCCTAGACCACTGGGAATATTACATATTATCCAATCATTCCAGACCACCAGTTACGTTAGATATCACCCTAGACCACCAGGGATATTAGATATTATCCTTTATCATCCCAGACCACCAGTTACGTTAGATATCACTCTAGACCACCAGGGATATTAGATATTATCCATAATCATCCCAGACCACCAGTTACGTTAGATTTCACTCTAGACCACCAGTGATGTTAGATATTATCCATAATCATCCTAGACCACCGGTTACGTTAGATATCACCCTAGACCACCAGGGATATTAGACATTAACCATAATCATCCCATAACAGCAGTTACGTCAGATATGACCCTAGACCACTGGGAATATTACATATTAACCATAATCATTCCAGACCACCAGTTACGTTAGATATCACCCTTGACCACCAGGGATATTAGATATTATCCATAATCATCCCAGACCACCAGTTACGTCAGATTTGACCCTAGACCACTGGGAATATTACATATTATCCATAATCATTCCAGACCACCAGTTACGTTAGATATCACCCTAGACCACCAGGGATATTAGATATTATCCTTTATCATCCCAGACCACCAGTTACGTTAGATATCACTCTAGACCACCAGGGATATTGGATATTATCCATAATCATCCCAGACCACCAGTTACGTTAGATATCACTCTAGACCACCAGTGATATTAGATATTATCCATAATCATCCTAGACCACCGGTTACGTTAGATATCACCCTAGACCACCAGGGATATTAGACATTAACCATAATCATCCCATAACAGCAGTTACGTCAGATATGACCCTAGACCACTGGGAATATTACATATTAACCATAATCATTCCAGACCACCAGTTACGTTAGATATCACCCTTGACCACCAGGGATATTAGATATTATCCATAATCATCCCAGACCACCAGTTACGTCAGATTTGACCCTAGACCACTGGGAATATTACATATTATCCATAATCATTCCAGACCACCAGTTACGTTAGATATCACCCTAGACCACCAGGGATATTAGATATTATCCTTTATCATCCCAGACCACCAGTTACGTTAGATATCACTCTACACCACCAGGGATATTGGATATTATCCATAATCATCCCAGACCACCAGTTACGTTAGATATCACTCTAGACCACCAGTGATATTAGATATTATCCATAATCATCCTAGACCACCGGTTACGTTAGATATCACCCTAGACCACCAGGGATATTAGACATTAACCATAATCATCCCATAACAGCAGTTACGTCAGATATGACCCTAGACCACTGGGAATATTACATATTAACCATAATCATTCCAGACCACCAGTTACGTTAGATATCACCCTTGACCACCAGGGATATTAGATATTATCCATAATCATCCCAGACCACCAGTTACGTTAGATATCACTCTAGACCACCAGGGATATTAGATATTATCCATAATCATCCTAGACCACCGGTTACGTTAGATATCACCCCAGACCACCAGGGATATTAGACATTAACCATAATCAACACATAACAGCAGTTATGTTAGATATCACTCTTGACCACCAGGAACATTAGACATTAAACATAATCACTCTAGACCACCCATATGATGTATATCACTCTAGTCCCAACCATAAACACCGTAGACCACCAGGTATAATATATATTGCCTTAGATAACCAGGAACATTAGATAGCAACCCATAACCATCTTAGACCACCTTGTTTATTAGATATAAGTCTAGATCTCAAGAATATTATTTTCTAAACCATAACTATTCCTGACACTATGTATAAGATATATCAATGTAGTCCCCTAATAATTTTCGATGTCAACCCATAAACATCCTAGACCACCAGGTATAATTGCTATCGCTCTAGACCACCAGGAATATTGGATATTAACGTATAACTGTCCTTGTCAACCAAGTGTAATAGACATCACCTCCAGATCACCAGGAATATTAAATTCTAACACATATCCATCCTTGGCCACCATGTATAATAGGTATCCCCTAGGCCACCAGGAATTTTAAATGTCAACCCATATCTATTCTTGATTACTTCGTATATTGGATATCATCCTAGACACCCAGGAATATTACGTATTAAACCATAACCATCTTAGATGACCATGTGTAATATATATCATTCTTGCCCACAAGGTGTTATCCCATAACCACCCTACACATCGTTTACAATAATTATCCTCTTAGGCCACCAGGAATATTAGATAATAGACCATAACTATAGTAGGCCACCATGTAAAACAGAAATCAGTATAGAGAAGAAATGTTAGATATGAAGCCATAATCCTCCTAGACCAGGGGTCTCAAAGTCTCAAATACACGGCCCGCGGCATGCGGCCCCTCAGGCTGTTTCTTGCTGCCTGCAGGCACGTGCCCCCCTTGACGATCGTGGTCACTGCTTTATTTCAGATGAACATTTTGACGGCACTACGCAGAGTCAAGCTCTCTCTCCATAACTATTCCAATGGCAGCCGCTGGCCAATCAGAGTCAAGCAGCTGATGCGTATGACGTCACCTGCTTGCCTCTAATTGGCTGGCGGCTGCCATTCGATTAGTGCAGAGAAAGCTTGACTCTGCGCGGTGGCGGCAAAACGTTCATCCGAATTTCAAATGAAGCGCTGACTGTGGCCACGATCGTCAAGGGGGGCTCGTGCCTGCGGGCCGCAGAAGCAGGATAGAGAGCGCTGAGGGAATGGAGGACAGGTGAGAAGAATGTTTTGGGGTGTGTGTGTGTGTGTGTGTGTGTGTGTGTGATGGCACAATAGGGGTCAAGGATGCGACATTGCTACAAAAGAGGATCAGTAAAGGGGACATTACTACAAGAAGAGGACCTGCTTAGACAGATTAGTAAAAGGAGACAAGGATGGGCATATACAGGATGGGCACATTATTACAGGCTGGACACATTACTACAGAATTGGCAGAATAGTACAGGATGGGCACATTGCTACAAGGGAACAAGGATGGGCACATTAGTAAAAGGGGACAACGATGGGCAGATTACTACAGGATGGGGTCAAGGAAGGGGCACATTAATAAGTAAAAGGGGACAAGGTTGGGCACATTACTACAGGATAGGGAAAAGGATGGGGCACATTAGTAAAAAGGGGCAAGGAGGGGGCACATTACTACAGGATGGGGTCAAGGAGGGGGCACATTACTAAGTAAAAGGGGACAAAATTGGGCACATTACTAGAGGATGGGCACATTACTACAGGATGGGCACAAGAATGGGGCACATTACTACAGAATGGGCACATTACTACATGATGGGCACAACGATGGGGCACATTGCTACAACATGGGCACATTACTACAGGATGACACATTACTACAGGATGGGCACATTACTACAGGATGGGCACATTACTACAGGATGACACATTACTTCAGGATGGGCACATTACTACAAGATGGGCACATTACTACAGGATGGGCACATTGCTACAGGATGACACATTACTATAGGATGGGCACATTGCTACAGGATGGGCACATTACTACAGGATGGGAACATTACTACAGGATGGGGGACATTACTAAAAGCTGTTGGCCAAAATTACTATATGGTGCTAATTGTAAAACTATATGTAAACAAAAAAATAAAGCATGACTTTTTTTACCATCGAAAATGTTTTTTTAATATTTAGACAAAAAAATAAAAACGAGCAAAAAATGTTCAAAAACAGTGATCCAAAGGTGTAGAGAAAAAAAAATATGGTACCAACAAAAATGTCACTTTGTCCTGCAAAGAATGAAGCCCCCAAGTTATTTTTTTCTGCGTGCGGCCCATACACCCAGCCGAGTTTGAGGCCCCTGCACACATACTACCATAATGTACAATAGTTATTACACTCTACCACCAGGAATGTAAAATGTCAACCGATAAGTATGATAGAGTACCATGTATAATAGATATCACCATAGGCCACCAGGAATATTGGATACAAACTCATATCTATCCTTGTCAACCAAGTGTAATAGATATCACCCCTAGATCACCAAGAATATTGAATGTTAATGTATATCCATCCTTGATTAACATGTATAATAAGTTTCCCCCTAGACCACCAGGAATCTAATATATAAAGCTGAATGTGTGTGTGTGTGGCGCCCCTGAGGCTTCCGTCGCCACAGGTCATTGCACCCCATCTGCGGTGTGATGCCCCACTCTGGGTGAGGAAGAGAGTGAACTCCGGTCCCCTGGTAAATTCACACTACACCCATTGCTAGAGACACACAGGACCAGGGAAAGTGGCAGGCAACCCTCCCATGCTGCATGCTGAGAGGGGCTGTAAGACCCATCCCTGCTCCCATAGGGTACAGCTTAGCAACTGGGGAGGTGGGAGGAGCCAGGGAGAGCAGACAGGGACAGGAAGGTGAAGTTTAGTCAGTTCGCTCAGGGAGTGGGAGAGTGAGGAGTGAGCATGTAGAAGAGAAGAAAGGATCGCAGGGCCACGGGTAGTCCTGGAAGGTGCCACGAGCAGTCCTTGTTGGGTACCGCTGCCGAGGGCCCAGAGGCGCTACGGGTAGCTACAGGCTGCGGTGGCCCGTTCCACAGCGACATCAGTGGAGCGATCAGCTGCGACAGGGGACGGTCCCTAGATACTGAAGGAGTGAAAAGACAGTCTCCAGACAGTAAAAACCGAGGCCCAGGGAATTGCAAGCTCCCAGGGCCAGAACCCAGAGCAGATCTTCAGAAAAGGGGTAATCAGCCGACAGGTGACCCCCCAGCCTGGAGGCTGTAATGGAGGCCAAGCCAAGTCCATCTACCTAAGGCGAGGCTAGTGAAGTCAGCAGAAAAAGGGACACTAAAGAGAGGGAACCGGATTCCACGCTCGGAACCATCTAGAAACGGCGGAGGTCCCTGACAGTGGTCCCAGCAGTCTGAGGGTCCCTGCAAGTGTGACAGAAACTGTGAGTAAAAGAACTAGAACTGCACCGTTGGACTCGTCTCTGTTATTCTACCTGCATAGACACTTACAAGCACCAACTGTGCCCCGGGCATTGCTCCACCTGTGGGGAGCAGTCCCATCATTGCTGCCACAACATCATCCCGGAGGCTTCACACAGCAGCGGCGGCTCAGTAGCCGCATACCACAGGTGGCGTCACGAACACAAACATTAACAAGCAAGCCACATAAACTACTGACACCCACCAGGGCCACGGAGCCGGGCCCAGCCACCACTGACTACCACCGGACTAGTCCGGCCCGGCACCGAGTGTCCCATAGCCCTGGGGTGGGCGAGTCAACTTTTGGCGTCACGAACAGGATTTCGTGCCCGGTCACACCGGGTACTGTGCGCCTGAAGAACTGTGTAAAAGACTGTGTATTACAACGAGAAACCGCCGCCATTAGCGCTGCTGAGAGCGGGAAGAAGGGGGCGTGAAAGAAGAAAGGGCGCGAAGAGAAGCCCCGCCCCCTTGTCCAAGAAAAGCGCGCGAAGCGGTGTCCGCCATAGAAAGTGAAAGAAAAAGAAGTGGTGACCAAATAAGCTGGCCGGCTGGCAGAAACAGCTTAACGCCCGACCAACAGATAAAGAAAAAGAAAATGTACCTGATACTAAGTGGAGCGGTACCGGCCGTGATGGGCTGGGCGCCAGTCTGGCGCCAGTTGCTAGTACAGCCTCCGGCCCCGCCTCCAAGAAGGAAAAGGGAGCAGCCGAGTGGCGTGGTCGAGCACTCGAGCAGCGTTCCAGGCAGCATTTCCCGGGCCGGAAGCATGGCGGAGGAGCTGCAGCGAGGTGCACCAGGGACCGGCGGAGAGGACCCCGAGCTGGACCTGCTGAGAGAGGAAGTGCGAGCCCTGACCCGGAGGCTGAGCAGCGTGGGGGTGGAAGCGGACCGGTGGAGAGGGACCCCGCTGATACCGGAAGGCCTGGGCCGGTGGATGGATGCCGCGGAGCAGCAAGAGGGTGAGCCAACTGAAACCCTGATCCGTCCGGACCCATGGCCCCGCCACGCGCCCCTGACCAGTCACTTCACCGACCCTCTGGCCTCCCCCGCCGGACCCGCGGAAGCCCGGTGGGGCACCGGAGGCCTGCCTGAGACCCCCGCAGATGGAGCCTGGGGAGGGGTGGACCCAGAACAACCAGCGGGCCCTTTGCCGAGTCCCCCTGTGAACCTCCTGGGAATGGCATCCCCGGGAGTGAACTGGGACGCCGTGCCCATAGAAACCAAGGGACTGCAGCGGCCGCTGCGCCCCAAGGCGACTCCCCAGGCCAACGAGCTGACGTGCCAAAGGCTGGTGGTCGAGTACCGGCAGGAGCGGGAACTCCGGGAGGAGAAAAGGAGGGCCCGGGAAGTCGCCAATCTGGCTTCCAAAGAAGAGGTCAGGAAGGCCCTGAAGGGAGCTGAGTGCCCAGTGAAACGGGGCACTGTTGTAGATTTCCGGCAGAAAGGTGGCTGGGGCTTCATCCGGGAGCCTGGCCTGGGCAAGGACGTGTTTGTAGCACGGAGAGACATCGAGGAGCACCTGCCCAGAGGCCACCCAGGCCGCGACGCCAAGCTGGGTGATGAGGTGGAGTATACCCGGCTGATGGGGGACCGCGGGTGGTATGCGCTGCATGTGCGCATTGTGCAGGGAGAAGCGGCCCCAGGAGAGCCAGAGTGGCGCCGCACAGCACAAGAGCGTAGCATCTCCCCAGGCAGCAGCGCCACCCCCAGACAGACCCAGGCCGCAGAACATTGCAGCCGGCCCGCCACCGTTGCCCAGGAGACGCAAACCAGGATCTCCATGGCGTGCGTGATGCAGGGTGCCCGGCCGAAGCAGGGCCCTAGAGACCACAGCAATAGCCCCCTGCAGACAAGCAGCCCTCTGCAGCGGCGCCGTGCCACGCCTATAGGCAGCCCCACTCCAACCCAGGCTGCAGGACAACGCAGGAGGTCAGGGACCAGTGCTCAAGGGACCCAGACGATGATCTCATCAGCGGACCTGCTGCCAAGAGCCGTGCCGGAGTGGGATCCTGACATCTATCCTAGAGAGTAAGGAGGATGAAGAGCTGCCAAACTGTAAATAGCCCCTGTCTGCCCCTTATTCTTTTTGAAGAAGTCCCTCGTGTTTTGCCCTTGCTTCTTTTCGAAGACGACACCCCTTCCTACTGTGCTGTCCCTGATTCTTTTTGAAGATGTCACCCCCCTGTTATGTGCTACCGGGCCACTGAACTGGAGTGTGGGCCCCGGTGAATGGTTAGGTGTCATGTCATGCCAGGCCACTGGACTTGGTGGCTGGTGTGTGAAGTATGTGTTTTATGTTTTACCAGGCCATTGGACTTAATGGCTGGTATGTTGGTGTTATGTCTGATGCAACCAGGCCATTGGACTTAATGGCTGGTCGAAGATGTTACTTTGATTGTTTGAAACGAACTGACGGGCTACTGGACTTGTAGTAGCCAGAAATGTATAAAGTTGCACCTGTTGTGCCCCCTACCAGAATTATGGGGGAAGTGCCCAAACTGTGCAATGAACTGAAAGTGCACCCATAGTTTCTTTATAAGAAGTTTGCAACGTTAAAGTGATTATGCCTCCCATAAAGGGAAGAAATGTTTTACAGGTTATGTTATTGCATACAAAAATGTTTTGCAGGTCTCCATATGTTTTTGTTGTTTTTCAGCCCGAGGACGTGCTGGGATTTGCTGTGGGGGAGTGTGGCGCCCCTGAGGCTTCCGTCGCCACAGGTCATTGCACCCCATCTGCGGTGTGATGCCCCACTCTGGGTGAGGAAGAGAGTGAACTCCGGTCCCCTGGTAAATTCACACTACACCCATTGCTAGAGACACACAGGACCAGGGAAAGTGGCAGGCAACCCTCCCATGCTGCATGCTGAGAGGGGCTGTAAGACCCATCCCTGCTCCCATAGGGTACAGCTTAGCAACTGGGGAGGTGGGAGGAGCCAGGGAGAGCAGACAGGGACAGGAAGGTGAAGTTTAGTCAGTTCGCTCAGGGAGTGGGAGAGTGAGGAGTGAGCATGTAGAAGAGAAGAAAGGATCGCAGGGCCACGGGTAGTCCTGGAAGGTGCCACGAGCAGTCCTTGTTGGGTACCGCTGCCGAGGGCCCAGAGGCGCTACGGGTAGCTACAGGCTGCGGTGGCCCGTTCCACAGCGACATCAGTGGAGCGATCAGCTGCGACAGGGGACGGTCCCTAGATACTGAAGGAGTGAAAAGACAGTCTCCAGACAGTAAAAACCGAGGCCCAGGGAATTGCAAGCTCCCAGGGCCAGAACCCAGAGCAGATCTTCAGAAAAGGGGTAATCAGCCGACAGGTGACCCCCCAGCCTGGAGGCTGTAATGGAGGCCAAGTCCATCTACCTAAGGCGAGGCTAGTGAAGTCAGCAGAAAAAGGGACACTAAAGAGAGGGAACCGGATTCCACGCTCGGAACCATCTAGAAACGGCGGAGGTCCCTGACAGTGGTCCCAGCAGTCTGAGGGTCCCTGCAAGTGTGACAGAAACTGTGAGTAAAAGAACTAGAACTGCACCGTTGGACTCGTCTCTGTTATTCTACCTGCATAGACACTTACAAGCACCAACTGTGCCCCGGGCTTTGCTCCACCTGTGGGGAGCAGTCCCATCATTGCTGCCACAACATCATCCCGGAGGCTTCACACAGCAGCGGCGGCTCAGTAGCCGCACACCACAGGTGGCGTCACGAACACAAACATTAACAAGCAAGCCACATAAACTACTGACACCCACCAGGGCCACGGAGCCGGGCCCAGCCACCACTGACTACCACCGGACTAGTCCGGCCCGGCACCGAGTGTCCCATAGCCCTGGGGTGGGCGAGTCATGTGTGTGTGTGTGTGTGTGTCCGGGATTGGCATATGCACCGTCGCAGCTACAGCCACAAAATTTTGCACACACTTCTGGACCCCGAGAGCGTCATAGGCTATATTTTGAGGGGAAATTTTAACCCCGCGCTTTAGAGCTATTCACCAAAAAACCTGCCTCCGTTAAAGCGAATGGAGCTGGGAGCCACAGTGCAGCCAGAACTTCAGAAGAATGCGCAGCCACGCCCTTATATGTAATGTTGGCGTGTCACAATGCAGCCAGGGAAAGAGACAGACACAGATAGGGAAAGAGGCAGACACAGACAGGCTAAGAAACAGACAGACAGGGTAAGAGACAGACAAAGAGACAGACTGACAGGGAAAGAGACAGACAGGTTAAGAGACAGACACAGATAGGTAAAGAGACAGACAAAAAGACAGACCAGAAAAGAGAGGGAAAGAGACAGACAGGGAAAGAGACAGACAGGGAAAGAGACAGACAGGGAAAGAGACAGACAGGGAAAGGGAAAGAGGCAGACACAGATAGGGAAAGAGGCAGACACAGACAGGCTAAGAAACAGACAGACAGGGTAAGAGACAGACACAGACAAAGAGACAGACTGACAGGGAAAGAGACAGACAGGGAAAGAGACAGACAGGGAAAGAGACAGACAGGGAAAGAGACAGACAGGGAAAGAGACAGACACAGATAGGTAAAGAGACAGACAAAAATACAGACCAGGAAAGAGAGGGAAAGAGACAGACAGTGAAAGAGACAGACAGTGAAAGAGACAGACAGTGAAAGAGACAGACAGTGAAAGAGACAGACAGTGAAAGAGACAGACAGGGAAAGAGACAGACAGGGAAAGAGACAGACAGGGAAAGAGACAGAGATAGACAAAGAGATAGAGAGAGAGACAGAGAGATATATACAGAGATGGAGACAGACAGAGAATGGGAGAGAAACAGAGAGACAGTTACTATCCCGGGCAGCGCCGGGTGCTATGTTGTGAGGCGAAATTTTAACCCCACGCATTCCAATTTACCAATCAATTTTGCCCCTATCTACATAAATGGGGAAAAAGTGAAACGAAAAGTGTTGGGGGCAAATTGACAGCGCCAGATGTGAACAAGGGGGACTTAAAGAATGAGAGCGATGGCGCCAAAGAGTATATACCGTACAGTTGCTAAGGTGGGGCCCCGACATGGGATACGCACCACACTCGGGGATATGAACACACACACAAAATGCACCATACACTACCACGTGCTTGAACACATATACCACCCTCAGCACACATCTCACCACACATACACCAACCTCGCCACATAATCGCCCTAAACACACAAGTCTGGTATTATCCTTCACAAATAAAAATCTGATTAATAAGCAGCCAAACTACAAGAACAACAAATGTACCACATAGGAAATACGGCGGCTGTCAGTCACATGACCTGTCTATATGTGTATGTGTGAGCTAATATATACTGTCAGGGGGAGGGCTTTCTGTTGCCTAGAGATTTATCAGGCTGCCAATAGCAACCAATCACAGCTTAGCTTCTATTTTGCTACAGTTAATTAATCTGAGCTCTGATTGGTTAATATAGGCAACAATTTAATAATTACATTTATATCTATTTGTTTTGTGCTTTTTGTGCAGAATACATTTTTGTTAATACATTCTATTTTGTTAACAGCAGTTATTAACCCGGGTGAAGCTGGGTAGTACAGCTAGTGTATTATATAAAATATCAACCCATAGCCATGCTAGACCACCATGTGTAATAGATAGCACCCTAGACCACCAGGAATATAATATAAAATATCAACCCATAGCCATGCTATACCACCATGTGTAATAGATAGCACCCTAGACCACCAGGAATATAATATAAAATATCAACCCATAGCCATGCTAGACCACCATGTGTAGTAGATAGCACCCTAGACCACCAGGAATATAATATAAAATATCAACCCATAGCCATGCTAGACCACCATGTGTAATAGATAGCACCCTAGACCACCAGGAATATAATATAAAATATCAACCCATAGCCATGCTAGACCACCATGTGTAGTAGATAGCACCCTAGACCACCAGGAATATAATATAAAATATCAACCCATAGCCATGCTAGACCACCATGTGAAGTAGATATCACCCTAGACCACCAGGAATATAATATAAAATATCAACCCATAGCCATGCTAGACCACCATGTGTAGTAGATAGCACCCTAGACCACCAGGAATATAATATAAAATATCAACCCATAGCCATGCTATACCACCATGTGTAATAGATAGCACCCTAGACCACCAGGAATATAATATAAAATATCAACCCATAGCCATGCTATACCACCATGTGTAATAGATAGCACCCTAGACCACCAGGAATATAATATAAAATATCAACCCATAGCCATGCTAGACCACCATGTGAAGTAGATAGCACCCTAGACCACCAGGAATATAATATAAAATATCAACCCATAACCATGCTAGACCACCATGTGAAGTAGATAGCACCCTAGACCACCAGGAATATAATATAAAATATCAACCCATAGCCATGCTAGACCACCATGTGAAGTAGATAGCACCCTAGACCACCAGGAATATAATATAAAATATCAACCCATAACCATGCTAGACCACCAGGAATATAATATAAAATATCAACCCATAGCCATGCTAGACCACCATGTGTAATAGATAGCACCCTAGACCACCAGGAATATAATATAAAATATCAACCCATAACCATGCTAGACCACCAGGAATATAATATAAAATATCAACCCATAGCCATGCTAGACCACCATGTGTAGTAGATAGCACCCTAGACCACCAGGAATATAATATAAAATATCAACCCATAGCCATGCTAGACCACCATGTGAAGTAGATATCACCCTAGACCACCAGGAATATAATATAAAATATCAACCCATAGCCATGCTAGACCACCATGTGTAGTAGATAGCACCCTAGACCACCAGGAATATAATATAAAATATCAACCCATAGCCATGCTATACCACCATGTGTAATAGATAGCACCCTAGACCACCAGGAATATAATATAAAATATCAACCCATAGCCATGCTATACCACCATGTGTAATAGATAGCACCCTAGACCACCAGGAATATAATATAAAATATCAACCCATAGCCATGCTAGACCACCATGTGAAGTAGATAGCACCCTAGACCACCAGGAATATAATATAAAATATCAACCCATAACCATGCTAGACCACCATGTGAAGTAGATAGCACCCTAGACCACCAGGAATATAATATAAAATATCAACCCATAGCCATGCTAGACCACCATGTGAAGTAGATAGCACCCTAGACCACCAGGAATATAATATAAAATATCAACCCATAACCATGCTAGACCACCAGGAATATAATATAAAATATCAACCCATAGCCATGCTAGACCACCATGTGTAATAGATAGCACCCTAGACCACCAGGAATATTAGATATTTCTTTCTCAGTATATAGAAATATGTATTGCCGGCTATTTTCAGTTTTTCTATGATATAATATTGGACATACATCCCTCTCATTGTAGCGATATTTATAAATCTTGTTCCAGATTTTCACAGTGGCTCCTTGGACACGCCATGAATAATCCACCCCTAATAGCTGAGAAGTGAAGGCTATACAATGGTATTATGCAGGCGGGGTGTCTGGATATAGAGCACGTTATGCAGCAGAACCTGAAAATCCAGTTTTATTGATAGTAATCTTCTATTGTGCCCTATACCCGGTCTATGGCTGCTCCTCGGGTTATGCCTTCCCTTTATCTTATCGTATGACAAATACTTCTGTCTATCTGTAAATATTAAAAGGCTACAGTCAACAATGCACCGTCTACAGATTGTTTTTGCTGGAAACGGCTTAACATTGGTGCGGTTGGGCTAGTGGGGATGTTCTGTTTTGTTTTTTTTTTGTTATTGATGTTTGTATTTGTCTATATTTATTTGCACTTTTCTATTGTTTTTCGCATTCTGACCTTCTTCTGACTTCTTGCAGCCTCCACGTTCTTGGCAATTCAGACTGGAAGTGCAGTGGAGGCGGGGAAGAAGCAGTCCAAGTGCATTGACACGCCCCCACTGCACTTTCAGCCTGATTTGCATATAGCTTCTACTATAGATTTCTCTTCTTCCACTGGAACATTTCATTTGCTCATCCTCACTAATGCTTGTATCCGATTTATGGTAAGAACGTCATCCACAATTAGGAAAAGCATATAGAAATTAGGTCCAAAAGTAGGTGGACAGTATGTGTAATAGGGTTATCAAACATGGTGTAAAGTAAAACTGACTCAGTTGCCCTTAGCAACCAATCAGATTCCACCTTTCATTCTTCACGGACTCTTTGGAAAATGAAAGGTGGAATCTGATTGGTTGCCAAGGGCAACTGAGTCAGTTTCACAGATCCAGTTTTCACAGATATTATTTTCTGTCCACCCATTTTTGGACCAACCTGTGTGTGTGTGTGTGTGTGTATATATATATATATATAATGTGATTGTAGGAAAGTGAGGGAGTAGAGCTCCTATGCTGTTTCCTCACACTAGGGGTCCCCTAAGCTATCCCCACAGCCTCAGAATTACCCGTAAAGGTTGAGATGCCCAAGTCCCGTGCCTGGCTAAGCTCCTGCCCAGACCAGAACTGATCTCATTCCCCCTTCCCACCAGGGAAGGAAGGGAAAGCATATACTGAAACTCAGATAATGACAGACAGAGGAAAACCAAAACTCTGACACACTGCAAACACACAGAAACCAACAATGAGAGGCTAAGGAGAAAAGCAAGAGCAGGAAGGCAGCGACAAAAAGACAACAAGGGTTAACTCCAGAACAGTTCACAGCAACAAGTACTAAAACCACCAATTAGTCTGGATCACCTCACCAGACCAGCTAAGATAAACTAAATCTGGCATAGAAGGAAGGATCTAGCCAGCATATATAGAAGGCGAGCAGATGTGATTGGCTCCCTCACAACATGTGATCAAAGGAGACTCACAAACAGACCAGCAGACATTAACTCTTGCTAGCCTGCCTATGAACTACCAATCTGATGGTCGACGCCGAGTCTGCCTGCGCTGACAACAGACCTCAGAGAGAGGTTATAAGGTGGAGTGTCAGAATCTGTAGTCTGATCAGATCCCAACACCGCAATGTTTGTAAAAACCTCCGTGTGACAATATGTCCATCTATCCACTGCCTGGAAGTCCATAAGCCTTTGTATACTTTGTGGCAAAACTTAAAGGCTTTGTTCCGTGCATTTGTTTTTTAAAGACGGGTATAAAATAGGAAATGAAGCCGTGCTCACGATCACCGATGCACCGCAGCCCCGGTTTTGACACTTACCCCTATCTCTGCATCCTCTATCTCAATACACTGAAAATGGCTGGAAACGTTGCTCGGCCAATCACCAGCCCCTTTGGTGATCCACCCTAGTTAATGATTGGCTGAGGGGGGCTTGTTTTGGCATTTCTGGTGTTCCTAGATGCAAGGACCATTAAGGTGGTGTCACACACAACGACGCAGCAGCGATCACGACGACGACCTGACCTGATCAGGATCGCTGCTGCGTCGTTACATGGTCGCTGGTGAGCTGTCAAACAGGCAGATCTCACCAGCGACCAGTGACCAGCCCCCAGCCAGCAGCGACGCGTGGAAGCATGCTGCGCTTGGTAACTAAGGTAAATATCGGGTAATCGAGCGCTTGGTTACCCGATATTTACGTTGGTTACCAGCGCACACCACTTAGCGCTGGCTCCATGCACTCCTAGCCAGAGTACACATCGGGTTAATAAGCAAACCGCTTTGCTTATTTTCCCGATGTGTACTCCAGCTACGTGTGCAGGGAGCAGGGAGCCGGCACTGGCAGTCTGAGAGCGGCAGACGCTAGTAACCAAGGTAAATATCGGGTAACCAGCGAAGCACTTTGCTTGGTTACCCGATGTTTACCTTGGTTACAGTTTACCGCAGGTTGCCAGACGCCGCCTCCTGCTCCCTGCTCGCTTCATTTCGTCGCTCTCTCGCTGTCACACACAGCGATGTGTGCGTCACAGCGGGAGAGCGACGACCAAAAAATGAAGCAGGACATTCAGCAACGACCGGCGACCTCACAGCAGGGGCCAGGTCGTTGCTGGATGTAACACACAGCGACAGCGACGGGACGTCGCTGCTACGTCACAGAAAGTGGTGACTTAGCAGCGACGTCGTTGTTGCCATCGCTGTGTGTGACATCACCTTTATGCAAGGTGCAGGGGATCAGTAAGGGTGAATATAATAATCTGAGTCTTATAAGTGCTTTAAGGTTTAAGGGGTTTCCCTCCCTTTAACCACCCAATTGCAAAGTCACAATGGGCAATTATGAAAGCCGAGCCTTCACGGATCGGAGTGTGTTGGCATACCCTAGTGATTCTCCACCATGTTTTGTAATGGGAATAAGAAAACCGACCAAGGCAGCATGTTACATTTATACAGAGTAGATATTGAAGGGAATCTGTTAGCAGGTTTTTGTTACCTCATCTTAAGAGTAGCATGATGGAGATAAAGAGATCCTGAATCCAATGATATATCACTTAGATTACTGGCTGCACCCGTTCATTCACAATCTGAATTTTTAGGTTTAGCAATACAGCAGAGCTGAGAGAGTTGTCCCGCCCACACCGGGCTCTCTATATACATTGTATATTGACTGTGAGGTGTCAAGCACAGCAGGGGGTGTGCCAGACTGCCGTGCGCATGACATTTTAGTCATGGCAATGAAAAGCCCTGGTATAGCAAATAAACAACAGATCGGACTGTGACAAGACAGGCATCCCTGAATTCTCAGTGTTAACCCTTGCAACATGCTAGCTTAATTTTACA
Organism: Anomaloglossus baeobatrachus; assembly: GCF_048569485.1. Classification (NCBI taxonomy): domain Eukaryota; kingdom Metazoa; phylum Chordata; class Amphibia; order Anura; family Aromobatidae; genus Anomaloglossus; species Anomaloglossus baeobatrachus. Next base: position 30,543,405 of record NC_134354.1, on the reverse strand, counting down.
TAGCAAAAATCTGCTGACAGATTCCCTTTAAGGGCTGCTGCTTCTTTCTTTGTAGAAGCATTCATTGGCCATGGATATATATGGGAACCTTGTCAGTGGAATACAAAATGAGTTTCCCGTTAGGTTGCCATGAAGAACAGAAGGGCTTGATGTCTCTTTTTCCTACTATAGGGGTTACATGGAGTCCGACACCTTGCACCCCCAACCGATCAAGTGAGATGTTCTCCGGCAGGTGAATATAAAGCATGCGTGGGGGGGAGCACAGGAGCCACATTGCTGAATGTACAAGGCCAGAGTGAATTTCAGCTGACGGTGGACCCTCTAATGGGAATTTTCAACCAGGGCTCTGGCCACCCAGTAACAATGGAGATGGAGCCAACCATTACTGGGCCCATAGACTCTGAGAGTTGTTTTTCGTGTCCCTCTTTGTCACAGGGCGGGGGTTATAAGTGTCGGGTGTGATGTGGATTACAGATCATTTTCACTCTCGAAAAACCAGTTGAATTATATTATCTTTTAAGGCCGCACTTTGCAGTCTGTGGACTTTGTCATGATATAAAAATCCATCATGAAATCATTAACCTGCGCTTGAAGTACTGAAATATATTAAAATATTGTTTATATCCTGTATAGTCGCGGAGAACGGCATCTGGTAGTCTCGAATCCGGTGGAAAAAAAAATCTAATTTTTATTTATTTATTTTTTACATTGGGGGAAATTCCTAGAATTATATTGAGCTATGAAGAATGGTAGGATTGGCTGGAGATTATTATATAGTTATTATGGATAGACAGGGAGGAGGGGGATGGAGCTGCAGACCCACACTCCTTTTAGTTTGAAAGCACGGGAGTGAGATGGGTGGAGTAAGAGCAGATGGAGACTTTACTGTCACTCAGGGTTTTGCTCAAAACTCGCCGAGTGTCATGGCAGCATCAGACGCTGTTCACACTACAGATTCTGACACTCCACCCTATGGTTTCTCTGGTGTTTCTGAGTTACACAGGCAGGCTCGGGCATCGACCAGATGTGTGCACATTAATGGTTGTGCTAGCAAGAGTTAAGGCGGCGTTACACGCTACGATTTATCTGACGATATGTCGGCGGGGTCACGGTTTCCGTGACGCACATCCGGCATCGTTAGCGACGTCGTTGCGTGTGACACCAACGAGCGACTCCGAACGATCGCAAATAGGTTGAAAATCGTTGATCGTTGACACGTCGTTCACTTTCAAAATATTGTTCGTCGTTTGGTTCGCAGCAGACATATTGGTATGTTTGACACCCTGCCAATGACAAACAACATCCAAACGACCGCCTTGGTCAAACAATATATCGCTGATCGCTGTTGCGTCATTGGAGAGATGTGTACGTGTGACCGCTAATAAACGACCTATGTGCGATCTCGGCAAATCGGAACAACGATCTGGGCGTGTCAGATTGCTAACGAGATCGCCAGATAAAAAGTAGTGTGTAACGCCGCCTTTAACCTCTGTTACCCTGCTGTTTACCTCTGGGATCACATGTTGGAAACCTAGTACATTTACTCCCTGCCTTTTTAAGATGGTGGAATCTGTTTTCCCATGCCGACTATAGTTTATTGCTGTGTTGGTCTGTGTTGTGTTGTGTCCCAGTCCTGCTGGTGATTATATTGCCTGGTGCTTGGAGTTTTTGTGGCATCCTTTTGTTGTCTTGTTGTTTCCTCCCTCATCTTATTTTCCTCCTTACTTCTTATTGACTTATACCTCTGTGTGAGCATGCTGTGACTTAGAGTTTTGGTTTCCTCTGTTTGTCTATCTCTGTTAGTTTTATCACACTCCTGTCACAGCCCTCCACTGGGGTAGGGAGGGAGTATAAGATCAGGGCTGGTCAGGAGCAGGGTTAGGAAGGCGGCTCAGACATCCTCACCTTCAGAGGTAACTCTGAGATAAGGGATAACTAGGGTCCCCCCTAGTCTGAGGGTCAGTCGAGGAATCCCTGTTGGCTCCTCTCCCCGATCATCCTGAGTGTCTTGCCAATTCTGCTACCAGCCACCGCTTTCCTTCTGCAGCCTTCCTTCTTGTCGGTCCTTCTAATGCGCCAGCTTCTTCAATACCCTCCAATGCCAATGTTCCTCATATATACAGTACATACCCTTCCTGCATCAGAGGAATAAGATCTGTTCAGCTCAAGTCTTTTTCGATGTCCGTTTGTCCCATATTATTTGCTTTTATGACTCGCCTTGACTCCCTTTTCCTGGCTGCCGCCTGCTTTGACTCCCTATATCTTGGTCCCGTGTATTGTAAATAAATACGTGTCAATAATTAGAAAAATGAGTGCTTTCTGCCAAAAATAGCGCTGCACCTGTCCATGGGGTTGTGTGTAACAATGCCGCTCGGCCCCATTCATTCAATATAGCTAAACTGTAACACTGGACACAAGTGACGCGCCCACGGGGTCTTGGAGGACACGTGTCTCCGGGCCGTTGTCGGTTTGGGATGTCACAGCGGCCTGGCCCGGTTCCGTGACCCCGGCGGTGTCAATGAATTGGGGGGATGGGGTGTGGCGTTAGTATTTGTGACGCCACCTGTGGTGTGCGGCCAGTATTAGCCGCCGCTGCGGGAGGTCTTCTTTAGGCCGGATGATAACGCACCTCGGGTGTTGCAGCTCTCCACAGACAGAGCTCAGGCCCCAGGAGGATTTTGGGGGTAGTAGTTGTCCATGGGGCAGGTGCACAACGAGGGGAGCGCCGGCAGTGATGGGGATGACACAGAGGGTACCGTCGGAGTTCTTTACTCCCTGAGATTACACCTCCTTTCAAGTGCTGAGTCCCGTTGTTATGGACTTCAGCCGATCCCGGACAGTTCGGAGGTCAAGGCCGTTGTTTCCTTCTGTGTGTCCTTTCCAGTGGTCTTCCCTCCACCCCAGCTCCTGGGCCGTGGAACGGGTCACGGGTGCTTGTTGCACTCCCTGCCAACCCCCGTTCTTCCTAAGAACCCGGGTCGAGCCTTCATCTCCGGACCACGGGCCCCTTTCTATTCTGTGTTCTTTTCCTGATGCGTCTCTTCCTGATGCCTTCTCGACCCCCTTCCTGGGTGCCGACCTGGCGCTAACTTGTTCTTAGTGAGATGGCTCCTAACTTTCCCTGAAGGTGCCTTGCCTCCCGGGTTGCTGAACTAATGAGCAGGAGGTCCCGTACCACGTGATGGCCACCCCAGCACCTACCCTAGCCCGGTCTCAGTGCAAGAGCTCCCGTATTATGTGTTGGATGTGTTATGGTGGTTTACCGGTGATGACCTCCTCCGTATCCAAGATGAATACTGCACCCCGGATGAGGTGCAGTACTCTGTGGCGACTGAAGCCACAGGGGCGCCACACAAGGGTGGAGTTGTTTTTGCAAAAAAATCAAAACGCCATTTTTTTTTTTGTTATTTTGCACAACTACCAAGTGGGTCTGTCATTTTAATTTTTATTTCATAAATCAACCATAAATAGGAAAATAAACAACTTTGTAATATATCTTATCAGAGAAATCTGCTTCTTTCTACTTCTGGAACTGATCTCACTCTCAATTGAGGGGGAAAATGTGTATTCAGTAAAGACAGATTTTCCTATTACTGAGATAGGAGATGACAGTTCTATGGAAGAGGAGGAGGTAGAGGCAGACACAGACAATCTGCTGCAAGTTCTCCAAGGAGGAGGAGCTAGAGAGGTAGACACAGATTCTGCTGCAAGTTCTCCTGAGGGAGAGGAGTTAGAAGCAGACACAGACATTCTGCTGCAAATTCTCTTGAGGGGAGGATCTAGAGACAGACACAGACATTCTGCTGCAAGTTCTCCAAGGGGGGGAGCTAGAGAGGCTAACACAGACATTCTGCTACAAGTTTTCCTGTGGGGGAGGAGCTCGAAGCAGACACAGACATTCTGCTGCAAGTTCTCCTGAGGGAGAGGAGCTAGAGGCAGACACAGACATTCTGATGCAAGTTCCCCTGAGGGAGAGGAGCTAGAGGCAGACACAAAGATTCTGCTGCAAGTTCTCCCAGGTGGAGGCGCTAGAGGCAGATACAGACATTCTGCTGCAAGTTCTTCCGAGCTGGAGGAGGTAGAGGCAAACACAGAGATTCTCTTGCAAGTTCTCCTGAAGGGGAGGAGCTAGAGGCAGACACAGATATTCTGTTGCAAGTTTTCCAAAGGGGAGGAGCTAGAGAGGCTGACACAGATATTCTGCTGAAGTTTTCCTGAGGGGGAGGATCTATAGGCAGAAACAGACATTCTGCTGCAAGTTCTTCTGAGGGGGAGGAGCTAGAGGCAGACACAGAGATTCTGCTGCACGTTCTAATGAAACAACAGTTACAGTTCTTCATAGAACTTTGTAAGCACCAACTGTCATCTCCTTTCTCAGTAATGGCAAGTTCTATATTCACTAAAGACACATTGGGACTTGATAGTTTTCAGAATGAAATATCAGTCCAGGAGGGGAAAGAAGCAGATTTCTCTGATAAGATATACTACAAATGACATAGTTTACGTGCACTATTGATTTATGTGCTAGAAATGAAAACGACGGTTACTCTTTAAGCAAAAAGTGGTCAGACCTGAATCTACGGTGTTCTGTAAATAGTATCGGAGCGCAACATGCCACCCATTGTATCCTGTGTGCACTATAAGCCGTAAAGCCTGTTGAACAACTGGCAGCGTCTATGTGCCTCACCGGCTGACGTGCCGTCATCATGGCAGACCTTTGTAATCCCACTCTCCCAATCACTCAGACATGGAGACCAGCCCTTTAAGAAAGTTCACGCTTTTTATCTGCTTCTCATCTGATGGATATGTGGTTCCAGCAAACATCTGTGAGATGCCGGACTACTAGTCATGGTGTAGCCCCAGCCAGGAACACAACTATAGTGGGTGCTCGGCAGCAGTTACACCAGTTTCCTGCAGCCTTGAGGGACCCAAAAAGTCTTTTTGGTCCATTTAAGAAGACCACTACTATTAATATCTTACCGTAGAAGTGGGCGATTTTTCAATTTTTGCTGGCTGTCAAGACAATGAAGCGTACCCCAGCCTCAACAACATATATTGCAAATGCCCCTGACTTAGATTGACACCAATCTTTAAGGTGGAGCTCTGTTAGAGGCAGATGATGGCTGAATAACACAGCCATCATCTGCCAGCATGGATGCGGGCTCAGCTCCTGAGCGTGCATCAAAGTCAGGAAGCCAACATATGTTGTACTAGTACGTCATTTGTCGATAAGGGGTTGATAGTTGGGGTACCTGTAACAGATTTTACATTGGGGCTCACGAGCTTCATGTTTTCAAGCGTTAGAGTGCTGCATATATTAAAGAGAGAGGGACCCTATATCCATCAGTGGAATGGAGCTTCATCATGGTGCCCTGTTTTGTTTCCCAATACGTAAGGGTTTGAGGTTGACGTCAACCTCCCAAACTTTTCAGTGACCCTTTTGCCAATTTCTCCCCCTCTTTTCTTGCTAGCATTACAGATCCTCTGGAGATACGAGTCCTGCCACCCCGCAGCAAAGGAGATGACATTGTCATGGTCGTAGTGTGAGAAGTCCGATTACATGGCGTGACCGTTGTGATCCCGACCTACTGATGGTGCACTACAAAAAAACACGCTCAAAGGGGAACACCAGAGGACCTTTAACAATAGTGGGCCCTGCCGCTAGGGAGGGGCAAGATGGGACACCTTCTGCACTGTACCCTACGCTCCCTAGCCAGCCCTATACAGGTTCTTTCAACCTGTCGCCCAGCAGGATAGCTTGAACCCTAGCAAGCTCTGCAATTAAACCTGGCTAGTTAGCTGGCCAGTGAGGAACACTAGTCCCACTGCTGCACTAATACAACACAAAAGGTAGGAAGACAAACATGTTTTCTCTGGCTGGTCTCCCCGAGATCAGTGATTGTTTTGTCTTGTTGGTCTACTAGGCATTGCTCCCACCTAGCCAGAATCCTACTCCACACTGGTGAGGGGCAATACCCCAAAACAGCTGTCTGTGGATGGATACCTGGCCTTGGTATTTCCCTTGTCATATCTTTAAACTCGTCAAAGAGTTGGATATTGAGTAAAAGGGCCACTTAATATGGTGGTTATGGTGGTCTCCTAAAAAGAGCCACTCCTTCGCTAGGTCCTTCCGGGAGGGATATCTGGCCATTTTCTGTGTTGAGACTCCTAACAGAGGCCCCACGGACCTTTTTGATTTGCATACTTCCCAGGGGGCAATGCAACTAGGATTTCACTGTGTTGAGTGCCCTGGCTGGCTGCCGGCAGTGTTTTCTCTGGCTGGTCTCCCAGAGATCAGTGATTGTTTTGTCTTGTTGGTCTACTAGGCATTGCTCCCACCTGGTCAGAATCTTACTCCACACTGATGAGGGGCACTACCCAGAAACAGCTGTCTGTGGATGGATACCTGGCCTTGGTATTTCCCTTGTCATATCTTTAAACTCGTCAAACAGCTGGATATTGACTAAAAGGGCCACTTAATATGGTGGTTATGGTGGTCTCCTAAAAAGAGCCGCTCCTTGGCAAGGTCCGTCCCGGAGGGATATCTGGCCATTTTCTATGTTGAGACTCCTAACAGAGGCTCCACGGACCTTTTTGATTTGTTAAGGAGGGGCAAGATGGGACACCTTCTGCACTGTACCCTATGCTCCCTAGCCAGCCCTATACAGGTTCTTTCAACCTGTCGCCCGGCAGGATAGCTTGAACCCTAGCAAGCTCTGCAATTAAACCTGGCTAGTGAGCTGGCCGGTGAGGAACACTAGTCCCACTGCTGCACTAATCCAACACAATGGGTAGGAAGACAAACAGGGGGGGGAAAGGGATACATAAATCAACTCCATGACTGTAGACAGACTCCGAGGCAGAGTGATGGGCTCAGGTCAGAACCCCATAAGCTCCTTCCACCTAGGCGGCCAGAACAGAATGGATTTTATCAACAGCCAAGGTTGATGGATTGCCACTTTTTGAAGGTGAAGGACTTGGTCACAGAGCGGCTGCCCCTGACATGGACTGTTAATAAGCTACTGGCAACAAAACTGACATTAAACCCTTAATACATCGAAGGAAAGGGAAATACATTTAATCTCCGGAGTCTCACCAGGCTAAGTGAGTCTCAGGGCCCAAACATGTCACAATAACAGAAGACGTCTGTGACTGACATCAATCAGGAGACAGACCCCTTTCTTCCAGAACCCCATGTATAGCCACATAATCGGACTTGCCAACTCTCCTGGAAAAGGGGAGAGATCTCCCGGGTTGCCGGATCAGTTGGCAAATGGGCCTCGGTTTCCTCTTTGGTGTCTACGCCCTTGATTCTAATCATGTGTTTCTCATTGATTGACAGATACCGTGAAGGTGGTGGGCCTGATATGTGCATCAGTGTGCGCCTGGTACATGGGGTATCTCTTCGCGGAGATATTACCGGAAGACTCCTTACAGACAGCCATTGGAAGTATGCAGAAAATGGGCATGAAACCGGTAATAAAAGGTGAGTCCCAAAATATACAGTCTCTCATATTGGTCACCCAATCTGTGGTTTACGAATAGCCTTCATTCCTAAAAGAACGCTCATCTCACGGCTGACGACTGCGACGTATAAAAGTGCGGTAAGGGGTGATATCACGCACGGGTATGTATGGAAATCTTTTTAGAATGGATTGCAGAATAAATCCATCTCATGAGTGAATTTTGTCCCACAAATGTAAATTGTTTGCCACATAAAAGTAGTAAAAAAACAAAACAAAAACCAAAACAGAAAATTAGTCGTTTGTGAAACAATGATAAAATAGTGGGCTAGAATATAGATTAAAAAAAGTAAAAAAATAAATAAAGAAAAAAAATCACCATATTGGATACTTTGTGACACTGGATTTCTTTGTGTAGTACCGTGTTTGGTGGTGATGTCTGTGCCACATAGAATCACAGAACCTCACTTTGTGACTTTGGGTTTAATCTTTTTAAGTATTTTGTGTTTATAAAGTACCAGCTGTAGTACCCGGCATTGCCCGGGTTAGTAACTGTCTCTCTGTCTCTCTCCCAGTCTCAGCTGTTAATCGTTGGCACTTCCCTTGTGTCTTTAAATATCTTCATTTCCCCTCACTCTTTGCTGGTGATAAACAAACCTACACAGGCCCTGGATGCAAGCAGTCGGCTTGTATCCATCTGAAGAAACTTTATGGTTCATTACTGCATTTCTTCATGAGTCTTCCTGGAGATCAGCTGTTTATAGGCTTTCCCCTGTGTGTGATCCCTGTGTGGTTTTTTTTTAGAGCTTAGTGGGGTTGACAAAGCGCTCATCCCACCTGTTCCCTACCTAGGACCCAGTTTAGGGTCAGTCAGGGTCAGGTATCCGGCTAGGCGCATACGTGCGAAACCTATGTAGGGTAGTCAGGGAAACCAGGGGCCAGTGGAAATATTGGTCAGGGGTCACCATCTTCCCCTTTCCTAGATACAGCGTTTCCCTTCCCTTTCTCCTTATGCATGGTACTTCTCTATACCTAGCATGACAGTTAGAGCACGGCAGCCCAAGAGGAGATGCTGATTGGCTGCAGTGCTCACATGGCATAAGACTCTCACACGAGCCCTGTGAGACACAGCGCCGGTCCAGGAAATAAGTTTATGGTGTTTTTATTTTATAAAAGGGACAAAGGGGTCGTCCATATAGCAGCCAACCCCTTTAAGCACCACCCCTTTAACCAAGTCCTGCCCCCTTTGTGGTCTCTTGGCCAAAAACAGAAGGGAGCAGGAGACTGCTGCCCTGCACTGCCTATAGCTGCACCCCTGGGTTGGGGATATGATTCACACCGTGGCGTATAAACGGATTTAAAGTGGTATTCCTACATCCAAGATCCTATCCCAATATGTAGTAGGCAAAATAATACTAATATTAGCAAATACCTCCAATTAGAAATGTAGTATAGCCATGTCTCTTACCTCATGTGCAGGGCATTGCAGCTTAGGTATCCATAGTTTCGAGCATGAGCAACTAACTAACTGTCACTATAGAGTGGAAGTAATCATGGATATCTAAGCTGCAATGCCCTGCACATGAGGTAAGAGACATGGCTACATCAGGAGAACTATACTACATTTCTAATTTGCGGTATTTGCTAATATTATTATTATTATTATTATTACATCTACTACATATTGGAATAGGGTCTTGGAGATGGGAATAATGCTTTAAACCATATAGAAGTTGGAATCAAGAATGAGGGGGGCACAAACTTATAGTAGAGGGGGGAAGATCAGTTGTAGTGGTGCTTTCGTTTTTTTCTCTATCTACCTAAAAAATTAAAGTGCGCAGAATTTTGGCTCTTTCATACGGAGTTACATACTGTATGGTTCTTGTCCAGGTCATTGTGATCTTCTCTGACCTCAAACAATCAGTGGTTCATTGTTTTTCATTGTCATTGCCCTCTGAATGGCTTTTGGTTGAGGATTTAACAAAAATTAAGTTAAAGGTAACCTGTCATCAGCTTTATACAACAACAGTATAAATGGCCATTTAGGTCTGGAAAATATAAGGTTATTGATGCCTGTATAGCCCTAAAGTGCTTCTCCAGTGCTAAGAAATCTGACTTGTGATGATGCCTTAGATATGTGGCCTCTACAGTTCACTATAGAAGTCTCTACTACAAGAAAAATAATTTTACAGTGTCCTGCTTGGTCTATGACGAAACCAAAATCTGACCTTTCTGTGTTCATTAAATGATCAATATTTCAGCTTTGCAGCAACTTTATTTTCATAACCTAAACCAAATTTGGGAAGGTTTCATCTTTCAAAAGAGTAATTTATAAAACCAATGGATGAATTTAAAGTCAGGTTATCAGCTTTTATTTACATAACCTTGATAAGTGACAGAACTTTTGTCAGGGAGTGTATGACAACAGCAAGAGGACAGCCAGCTATTTCCAAGAGTTACACAGACTCTACAATATAAACTGATAGTACATTTTTAATAATGGATATTTAGACACTTTCTGCATTTGCCATCTAGGTAGCAAATAAATATTCTCTAGAAAGCTCTCTACTACAAAAAAAAATATTTTTACAGTGTCCTGCGTGTTCTACACTCCCGGACAGACGTTCTGTCACTTATCAATATTATGTAACTAAAAGCCTATAACCTAACTTTAAATTCATCCATTGGTTTTATAAATTACTCTTTTGAAAGCTAAAACCCTCCCAAATGTGGTTTAGGTTATGAAAATAAAGTTGCTGCAAAGCTGAAATATTGATCATTTAATGAACACAGAAAGGTCAGATTTTGGCAAGACAAAGGTTTTGTCGCCTTGTCATATAATGCACCCAATCCTAGTTTACATCCTCACCTGTGATCACTAAGTGATCGGTTAATTAGTGGGTGTGTATAAAAAGAAACCCAGCACCCCAGACCTTCACTTGAACTGCAACTTGACCTCTGACAACATGCCAAAAAACCACCCTGCGACCAAAGCCTTGATTATCAAGAGGCTGAAGACCAGATCCATTGCAGAGGTGGCTGGCACCTTTAATGTGTCTCACCGTCAAGTACAAAGAATTAAAAAAAGATTTGAAGATACTTGAGATGTTTTTGACAAGCCCACGTCCGCTAGACCCCGCAAGACAACTGCTCAGGAGGAACGTTTGTTGGTTAGAAAATCCAAAGCCAGCCCCTTTTCCACTGCAGCAGAGCTCCAAAAGGCCTGGTCACCTCAAGTCCCTGTGTCAACTAGAACAGTTTGTAGGATTCTGTCTCGAAATGGCCTCTATGGTTGAATCAGTGCCCAGAAGCCAAAACTAAACAAAACGCAATTAAAAAAATGTGTGGCATTTGCTAAGTCCCACAGCCTGCTAAACAGATGGACACTGGAAAAGTGGCAGAAGGTGGATTTCTCAGTTGAATTACACCACAGCTGCTGCAAATACTGCAGGAGACCTACTGGAGCCCATATAGCTCCAAAATACACCCAGAAAACAGTTAAGTTTGGTGGTGGAAAGATCATGGTCTGGGGTTAAATTCAGTATAGGGGTGTGTAAAACATTTGCAAGGTGGAAGGCAATATCAATAGCCTAAAATATCAAGAAGTATTAGCTACCTCTTACATTCCCAATCATAAAAGGGGTCAAATTCTGCAGCAGGATGGTGCTCCATCTCATACATCCATCTCTGCAACAAAGTTCCTCCTGGCAAAGAAGATCAAGGTGCTCAAGGACCGGCCAGCCCAGTCACCAGACATGAACATCATTGAGCATGTTTGGGGTAGGATGAAAGAGAAGCTTGGAAGACAAAAACAAAGAATCTAGATGAACTCTGGGAAGCATGTAAGACTGCATTCTCTGCTATTCCTAATAACTTCATCAATAAATTGTATGAATCATTGTTGAACCGCATGGATGCAGTCCTTCAAGCTCATGGAAGTCACACAAAATATTAAATATGGGTCTAATAGCAGCTCAACTTCATTCACCAATGTTATGCAACATATCTTTGTATTAGAAGTTAATAATTTGTTTGAATTTCACGTTACTTTCTGTGGGCTACAAAACTTTTGTCTTGCCAAAATCTGACCTTTCTGTGTTCATTAAATGATCAATATTTCAGCTTCGCAGCAACTTTATTTTCATAACCTAAACCAAATTTGGGAAGGTTTCATCTTTCAAAAGAGTAATTTATAAAACCAATGGATGAATTTAAAGTCAGGTTATAAGCTTTTATTTACATAACCTGGATAAGCGACAGAACTTCTGTGAGTCTGTGAGGGAGTGTATGACAACAGCAACAGGACAGCCAGCTATTTCCAAGAGTTACACAGAGTCTACAACAGAAACTGGTAGTACATTTTTAATAATGGCTGTTTAGACACTTTAATCATTTTCCATCTAGGAAGCAAATAAATCTAGTACTCTCTAAAAAGCTCTCTACTACAAAAAAAAATATTTTTACAGTGTCCTGCTTGATCTATGACAAAAGCAACAGGACAGCCGGCTATTTCCAAGAGTTACACAGAGTCTACAACATAAACCTTTAGTATATTTTTTGTTTAATAATGATTGTATAGAAAGTTTCTTCAGTTTCCCTCTAGCAAGCAAAGGAATAATAAAAACATTTCTTTGGAACAAATATTCTTAGCCTTGGAAGTCCAACAATCCTTTAGAACGTTTTTTCTGAAATGGTCAACATAATTTTAATAATGTTTGCATAAATCAACAGTAAAGGAAATGAGAAGATTCCTTGTAATGTAATGAAATATCCTTCTCCTCTATTCCTCTTTTCCAACTTCTTTCAGATTGAAACATATTTATTGGGTTTTTAAGACAAAGGGATTTAGTAAGGATAAGCTGGGGAAGAATAGGGAAAAAAAGGGAAGAGAATAAAAGAGAGGGGAATACTTGTAGAGAACATTTTATTGATGGGTTTATTTCTTGGCATTGGATCTACACCTCCAAAACTATAAGGCTGTGTTCACACCTCTGTTTTGAACTTCCGTTTCTAGAAACAGACACAATTAATGCAAAAAATGAATCTGTTGCATAACTGATGCAAATAGAATCAGAGGGACCCCGTTGATTATTAAGGCCCCCCATCTGGGATCCCTTATGTGATCGCTTTAAAAATTGAAGGAAACAGCATCAGACTGAGCTATTTCTTACGTTGTAAAATCTCACATATAGCTGGGCTCAGATAATAATACTTAGTGGGCTCCTCTATTTACATTTGTTATGCTACAGATCCATTTTTTTAGAATGATTACTTTTGTCTGTTCCTGAAATTGGAAGAAACAGAGCGTCAAAAAAACAAGTGTGAACATAACCTAAAAACATTAAAGGGAACCTGTCAGGTCCAATATGCACCCAGAACCACGAGCAGTTCTAGGTGTATATTGCTAATCCCTGCCAAACCGTCCCTGTATACACAAGCATAGATAAAGAGATCTATAGAAAAGTATTTCTAAAGATCCTTTATGATATGCTAATGAGGTTGGGGACTAGTCCCCTGGGCGTTACTTCCCCTGACTAGTCCGCCCTCTCAGCTTGTTAGTACGCCCACAGGGGTGTACTAAAATGCTACTCAATGCAGCATCACCAGCGGTGATGCGCGTACCTGTGTCCTCGGTGAACGCTGAACCCAAATGTCTCGGACTTCCGGTCATGCGCACTAGACCTGTCTGTAGCCAGGACGTGTACACCGTGTACACCATACTGCGCATGATTGGAAGTGCCGGAAAATTCAGCTCAGCGTTCACCGTGGATACACGTATGTGCATCACCACTACATAGCAAGTTAGCACACCCCTGTGGACATACTAACATGCTAAGAGGGCGGAAAAGTTGGAGGAAGTAAAGCCATTGCGACTAGTCCCTTGCCTCATTAGCATATCATAAACGGTAAAGATCTCTTTATCTATGCTAGTCTATACAGGGACGATTAGGCAGGGATTAGCAACATGCACCCAGAACTGCTCATGGTTCTGGGTGCATATTGGGCCTGACAGGTTCACTTTAAGAAATTAGCGCAGAATTCTTTTCAAGGAACACTGGAGGACTAGTAATGACTGCATGCAATGCCTCTCTTAAGATGCACTTGAGTTGGAGCGTCAGGTGCTGAATGGAGTAGTCACCGGCCAGCGTCCACCTACTTCTCCTGACATTCGCCATATATATTTACATACATATGGTATATATGGCAGAAGTTTGGAGATGGTTTATGGAGCCGCTTCCATATTCAGTTGCTTAAAGTACTGCAATTCGAGCTGGCTCTAATTACAGTAGGTTTACCCCTTAGCTGCTGCTGTGAACACTGACCACAACATCTACAGGGTAAGAAAAAGAGAAGACCCTTCTGTCACTTTTACTGGGCCTCCAAGATGCAATCTGTCACAAGGGGACTGTTAGGATAGCGGGGAACAGGGGCTCCTATGTCGTTTCTCACAATAGAGGATATCCCTAACCTCAGGGTTACTCCTGATGGTGCAGATGCCGGAGTCCTTTCCTGACTATGTTACTGACCAGTACTACTCTGATACCCCCCCTCCCACCAGGGAAAAGTGGGGATGGAGAGATGGAAACAGATAAAGACAGACAGGGAAAACAAAAACTCTGACACACAGCACACATACACACACAGGAATAGACAATGAGAGACTCTGGGGTAAAGCAAGAGCAGGAAGGTAACGACAAAAAGGCAACAAGAGTTAACTCCACAGCCGCACTCAGCAATAATATAATACCCACCAAATTGTCTGGATCAAAACACCTCACCAGACCAGCTAAGATGAACTATAGCTGGCAAAGGTGGAAGGATCTAGCAAGCATATATAGGAGGGGAGCAGATGTGATTGGTTTCCCCACAACATGTGATCAAAGGAGACTAACAAGCAGACTAGCAGAGATTAACTCTTGCTAACCTTCCTATGAATTACCACTCTACAGGTCAATGTCCGAGTCTGCCTGCGTTGATCAGACACCAAAGACGTTATCGAACAGAGTGTCAGAATCTGTAGTCTGAACTGAACCGTCAGCAAAGTTTGTAAAAATCTCCGTGTGACACTCAGAACCCAATGGATTTTTGATATGTCACCCAGGACCCCACTGTGGGGCCCAATTTAGACTTTTGCTATAAGACCCCAGCTTATCTATGTACGCTCCTTGAGAACGGATGTTCATTCTAAATACGAACTGACGAAATTTTCCAATGACTTTTTCAGGCCTGGTAGAAAAAAAATTACTCGTCTGATTGTCGAGCAGGAGGTCATCGTGATCTTATCGAGCAAGAGGTCATTGTAATCTGCTCTAATCTCGGACAATGAATGAGTTATTGTTTTTGATTGTTGCATGCTTCTATCTTTTTGGACTTGTCAGACATAGTGTCTCTAGTGATATAAATTATATCAGTCCAACATTTTATAGCTTTTTGCCATTTTTATGGGGGATTTTTTTGTACTTTTTACTACATGGTAAACCTGTCACTATCACTGCCTGGTCCTGGGGCTTGAGGGGCATTTGTGGAGCCATAAAAGAGTATTTCCACAAAGCCTCATCTCCTCTAAGAGGTATCATACTGTAGTAAAAAAACAAACAAACTGTGTCATAAAAAGTTACTTCTCCACATCCAAGAAACTTGTGGATAATATTTTATTAATCAGTTTTCTTCTGCGCATGCGCCAATCCCGACTTCACTTTCTTGTCATTGGCTTCTAAGTGTATTATCCGCAGCCACAACTTTGGGTAGCACAATTTTGCAATGCACATGAAGTACTGACATCACATACATGGGCTCCCTAAGACTCTGCTTCTTACAGCGCATGCGCACAGTGCCTGTACTGCACACGTGCTGTGAGAAACTGCTTGGCAAATATACGTGACATCAGTGCTTATGATATGTACATTGGGGCACAATCATCACATGGTTTGCAGTCTAAAGGGTAATATTTCTCCTTGTGGAGAGTGACATGCTCGACATACCAGAGTAAGGAGACTTATAGGCCATACAATGCTCCTCTAGAAATATAAATATGCAATTTGCCTCTTTAGATGTCACGCTAGGTACAGGGAAGTACCAAGTGAACAGCGAAAGGGAAGGGATACCCTGGGTCTAGGATAAGAGGAAGATGGTGACCACGGACCAAACCTACCGCTGGTCCCTGGGGTCCCTCACCACCTGAGATGGGTGCTGCACCTATGCACCAAGCCGGATACCTGACCCTAGGTATCCCTAGGGGAGATGGTGACCCCCGTCACCAAACCTACCAATGGGCCCTGGCTTCCCTCACCACCCTAGATAGGTTCCACATCTATGCACCAAGCCGGATACCTGACACTAGGTATCCCTAGGGAAGATGGTGACCCCTCACCAAACCTACCAATGGGCCCTGGCTTTCCTCACCACCCTAGATAGGTTCCTCATCTATGCGCCAAGCCGGATACCTGACCCTAGGTATCCCTAGGGAAGATGATGACCCCTCACCAAACCAACCAATGGGCCCTGGCTTCCCTCACCACTCTAGATAGGTTCCACATCTATGTGCCAAGCCGGATACCTGACCCTAGGTATCCCCAGGGGAGATGGTGACCCCGTCACCAAACCTACCGCAGGGTCTTGGCTTTCCTCACCACCCTAGATAGGTACCACAGCTATGTAATGAGACGGATACCTGACCCTAGATATCCCTAGTGCTGGGCCGTAAATAGGGAACAAATGGAATGAACTCTTCATCAACCCCACTATACACTATAGAAGACACAAGGAGGACACGCAGGAGAAAAGTGCATAACTACTTATCCACAGATGACTCGGGTAGAAGTTCAGGTAAGTTATAACAATGATACAACAGACGAGTACAAGCCATCTGCTTGTAGCCAGAGCTTGAATGAACTGAATAATATCACCAGCACCAGTCTAATGTTCTGCTCAATTGAACAAGTGGAAAAATGTCATATATAGATGAGATAAGACACTTCTAGACACCTGTTGTGCTGCTTATCACATCAGACAGAACTCTGTTTCAGAATGCCCGATCTTGTCTAATCTACCTTTCCGACAGGAGTACTATTGATTTATCCCCAAGGATGTAGAGCGTTGTCACCTGATGCCATGAAAATCTAATCTGCCTAGAAATTACAGGGTTTATGGCCATGTTAATGACTTTTTATAGTATTCCTGACAGTAACTTTTAATAGGATACACCTGCCTATGAATTTCAAAGCTCAATGAGGTTACCCAACCAATTTAGTGCTTTAGTAAAAATTTGTAAGGAGGGTTCAAATCAAGAAATTGTTAAGGTTGCCCATATTATTGCACCGGTCAAATTTTTAGGAAATGCGGATTGCACATTTTATGTTACTACAATAAACCTCATTTCAAACCAGAAATATTACTCAGTCCATCAGTTATTACATATATGAAACTGAAATAGCTGCTGCAAAAACCCAATTTTTTTATAAATGAAAATGTTAACATTAATAGGGGTGGCCAAATTTTTTAATATGACTGTATATGTTTTTGGAATCCCTCATTGTATGCCATACTCATTTTCCAATGTCCCAAGTTTAGAATCGGTTATGTTACGCTTGGCTTTGTATGGGTGTCTTCAATGGCTTCTTTCGGGCCTTGAACCCTCTCCAGTACATGTTGTTTTATAAAGACTTTGAAATTGATATCTGCTGTTTGGTACGTGTCATTTCCAAAAGCAAGTTCACATCTATCACCACTCACAAACATTATATTACATCTATGCATCTGTATAGATGCACCAAACCCATTATTCCGCCTTTGGCGGAGCAGGATGTCGATTCAGGTGACAACTGTGGTGCAGTGGGCAATATATAAAAGGCTGGGCCGGTAGAGAGAAGGTGTAGTTGATGGATGCCCAGATTACCAAGGAAGAAGACGTGTGTGCAGTAGGTCAGGCTCATGTTGCCTGCAGTGGAATGATCGGGAAGTGTGCTGAGCCCCAGACGAACACAAAGACTGCATACGATTACCAGTGGAACCTGAAATCTGAATACCATCGTCGGAGAAACCCCAAGACCAAATACCATTGCCTGAGGAATCCGATGACCGAATACCATCGCCAGAGGAACTTGAAGACGGAACACTGAACATTAGTGAACCGCGAGCTTTAAATGATAGTAAAGGTATAAGGGTACCGTCACACTTTAGCGATGCAGCAGCGATCCCACCAGCGATCTGACCTGGTCAGGATCGCTGGTGCGTCGCTACATGGTCACTGGTGAGCTGTCAATCAGGCAGATCTCACCAGCGACCAGTCCCCAGCCAGCAGCGACTTGGAAGCGATGCTGCGCTTTAAGGGAGCCAGCGTCTGGAAGCTAAGGACACTGGTAACCACGGTAAACATCGCGTAACCAAGCGCTTGTTACACAATATTTATCTTGGTCACCAGCGCACACCGATTAGCGCTGGCTCCCTGCCCTCCTAGCCAGAGTACACATCGGGTTAATTAACACTCACAAACATTATATTACATGTATGCATCTGTATAGATGCACCAATCCCATTATCCCGCCTTTGGCCAGGTATTAATGAGTGTTGGCTGGACCCGGGCTCGTGCAGCCGTCCGTACAGTATACCGTAGAAAGGGATTATTTACTGGGGAGTGAGTTGTTGGTGAGGCCAACCGGGTGCTGCGGTAACTGATGGTGGGACAGTTAGGGGAGGTGTAGTCCCTGGTGTATGGGCTAAATGGCTGTGGAAGGTGACATGCAGGGTTGTACCGGTGTACTCACCCGCGCCCGGATCTACGTCGCCTGTGAGCCTGCTTGCCGTCTGCCACCTAGTCCAGTAGTCCATGGGCCCCAACCCCTGACTACGCTATGCTTCAGACTACTCCACTTCAACTCTCAGTACTTGACTACAGTGGTCCCGCCCCTGACATCTCAGGACCCCTAGTTGGGCGCTCCCATCTGCCTGGTCCCGCCCACTGCTATGTCCTTATTGTCACGAGGGGGTGACTAGGCTTTACAGGTTGTTTGGTGTACATGAGTGTGGGGATTGTGTGGTGGTATGCCAATGAGGGTGGAGTATGGTACAAGCACTGTAACTACCGTGTTTTGCCAGGGCATCACAACCATATGCTGAATTAAGTAAAGCAGGCTGCAAGATTGAACCAACATAAATTTATTATTACAATGAAAATGAAACAATGAATTAAAATTACACACAAATAACAAAATTTAGTTGCCCTCTTCATATCGGGTGGCATATCCTGGCCGGGTGGGAGACGACAGTTGGGATAAAAATGATTCATTTGAATAAACGGGATACTGTGGGGGGAGGTCACGGTGCAAGCTTGGTGGAGGCATCCTCTTTGGTGTACTTCGTAGGGGCTGTGGATGAATCCATGAAGTTGAATGATGGGGCTGGTTCATCTTACATATAGTATCAGTCTCATCAAGTTCTCCTCGTCCTGCCTTTCTTAGGAATTCGAACATTAGTCTCTCTGCTTGCTCCCTCTGTGTGGAATCCAGTTTGCTGAGTCTGTCTGACGCAAATGTCGCAAAGCTATCAACTGGAGTGCTTTTTGGCTGGGATAGAAGTTTGTATCATAGTATCATAGTATCATAGTTTTTAAGGTTGAAGGGAGACTCTAAGTCCATCTAGTTCAACCCGTAGCCTAACATATTGATCCAGAGGAAGGCAAAAAAAAACCCCAATGTGTCAAACAAGCTCCAATGGGGAAAAAATGTCCTTCCTGACTCCACATCCGGCAATCAGACTAGTTCCCTGGATCAATACCCTGTCATAAAATCTAATATACATAACTGGTAATATTAAATTTTTCAAGAAAGGCGTCCAGGCTCTGCTTAAATGTTACCGTGTTTCCCCGAAAGTAAGGCCCTGTCTTACATTAATTTTACCCCCAAAAGTCCCACCCTGCCTTACTTTCGGGGGAGGCCTTACATTGGAAAAAAAATGACAATCCTCCCCCCCTGCAGCCTCCCCATTGTTTGAGATCCGGCATCCACCCCTTCCTCCCCCCTGCAGCCTCCCCATTGTTTGAGATCCGGCATCCACCCCTTCCTCCCCCCTGCAGCCTCCCCATTGTTTGAGATCTGGCATCCACCCCTTCCTCCCCCCTGCAGCCTCCCCATTGTTTGAGATCCGGCATCCACCCCATCCTCCCCCCTGCAGCCTCCCCATACAGTGGTTCTGCCCCCCACTCTGCCACCACACACACTGACACATACGGTACCGGTACAGCCCCACACGGCACCCACACACATATCGTACCGGTACCGTACACTGACACATACAGCCCCATACGGCACCCATACACATACCGTACGTACACACACACACACAGCCCCATACGGCACCCATACACATACCGTACGTACGTGCACACACGCACACGCACACGCACACGCACACGCACACACACACACACACACACACACACACAGAGTTTCGGAACTTACCGAAATCGGAGCGAGCCTGCAGGCGGTGACGTCGCGGCTGATTTCGGCCAATCAGCTGCGAGCCGGCTGACTGGCCAATCGCAGCTCGAGCTGAGGGCCAATCAGCTGCGAGCCGGCTGACCGGCCAATCGCAGCTCGAGCTGAGGGCCAATCAGCTGCGAGCCGGCTGACCGGCCAATCACAGCTCGAGCTGAGGGCCAATCAGCTGCGAGCCGGCTGACTGGCCAATCACAGCTCGAGCTGATGGCCAGCAGGCAGCCTTGCGGGGGCCATTCACCGGAGGCGGACCACGGGTGGCACGAGACTGGAGAAGGCTTGGATGGAGCGAGGGAACAGCGGCAGCGGTAAGTTCCTGTACTTTCCCCAGGGACCCCCACCCATATGCGGCCTTACATTCCCCGGCCCCCCCGCTACCCTGCCTTACAATCGGGGGGTGCCCTACATTGGCGGACCCCCCCGAAACCCCCACCCTGCCTTACTTTCGGGGGGGTCCTACTTTCGGGGAAACACGGTAGTAGTGAATCACTCATTACAACACCATGCGGCAGAGAGTTCCATAGTCTCACTGCTCGTACAGTAAAGAATCCTCGTCTGTGGTTATGATTAAACCTTCTTTCCTCAAGACGTAGCGGATGCCCCCGTGTTCCAGTCGCAGGCCTAGGTGTAAAAAGATCTTTGGAAAGGTCTCTGTACTGTCCCCTCATATATTTATACATTGTGATTAGATCCCCCCTAAGCCTTCGTTTAATAACCTGTCTTGGTATTGCAGCCCCCCCATTCCTCTAATAATCTTGGTGGTCTTCTCTGCACCCTCTCCAGTTCAGCTATGTCCTTCTTATATATCGGTGACCAGAATTGTACACAGTATTCTAAGTGCGGTCGCACTAGTGACTTGTACAGGGGTAGAACTATATTTTTTTCATGAACACTTATACCTCTTTTAATACATCCCATTATTTTATTAGCCCTGGCAGCAGCTGCCTGACACTGTCCACTAAAGTGAAGTTTACCATCCACCCATACACCCAAGTCTTTTTCTGTGTCTGTTTTACCCAGTGTTCTACAATTAAGTACATAATCATAAATGTTATTTCCTCTACCCAAGTGCATGACCTTACATTTATCTACATTAAACTTCAATTGCCACTTCTCAGCCCAATCCTCCAATTTACATAAATCTCCCTGTAATATAAAATTATCTTCCTCTGTATTGATTACCCTGCAGAGTTTAGTATCATCTGCAAATATTGAAATTCTACTCCGCATGCCCCCAACAAGGTCATTTATAAATATGTTGAAAAGAAGCGGGCCCAATACTGACCCCTGTGGTACCCCACTATGAACTGAGACCCAGTCCGAGTACGTACCATTAATAACCACCCTTTGTTTCCTATCACTGAGCCAGTTTTTAACCCAGTTACTTATATTTTCCCCTATCCCCTATTGTTCGCTAAAGAGTAAAATTCAGCGGATGTCACAGGGACGGCCTTCCTTTTGCGGAAATTTGTTCGCCTCATTTCACCAGAGGGCGCAGGTGCCTCATTATCCTCCACAATCGGCTCGATAGATGTGGTGGGGTTCTCGTCCAATTGGGGCCTCACCATATCTGTCTGAGGGTTCTGCGGGAACAGAAAAATAAATGTTAAGTAAAAGCCATACATTTTAATAGGTATTATATTTAATTTAAGTGTGACAAAATTGTATTGGAGTGTACTTATCTGAACTGGAAGGGATAACTTTGCAAAACTGCACAATAAATCATAGTAACAAGAAGTTACTATTTTGTATTCATCAATGGCATGTACATAAAAAGTTGTAATGCTATGTACCATGAATCAAATAAGGTACTTACATCTACAACAGCGGAGGTGTTGTCATCGATCGGGATGTCATCGATCGGGATGTCTGTTTGCGGATCCTGGTTTGTTTGGTAGGAGCTTTCCATCCTTCATGGTAGCTCCTGGTCCCTTGTGAATTCTAGGAGATTATAGTACCACAAAGGTGAAACATACACCTGGTCGGTGCCGGCCCCAGACTTTTTGGATTTTTCCACCTTGTTAACTTCTTTCTTGTAAACAGTCCGCAATCCTTGTATTTTCTTTTTAACAAGTTTGGCATCCACCGCCTCGCCTCCACTGTGTTTTTTAAAAAGCTCCACCAATTGGGCATAGGCCTCTTGTTTTTTTATTCTGTCCGAATACTCTGCTGATTTGATTTTCCACAGGCAGGGCAGTGATTTATACAAATCCAGAAGCTCACGCACAAACTCTTCTTTGTTGTAATAAGACATCTGAAATAAAGAATGCAAAAATTATATGTAAACATAACAGAAGTTACAATAAACTAATCACAATTTTTGGTTATGGTGTGGCAGAGACTAAAATGGCCGCCCCCTGTTCTATGTGTGGCAGAAACACAAAATGGCGGCTGTAGCTGAGAGACAAAAGAGCCAGCGATGCTAGGATAGGACACATTACAAACGGCACTATGGATGTACGCATATGAGACCCCCTGTAAAAGGCATTATACACACAGATAAAAGCCAGCCACTTTAATTAACTCACATAATAAATACTAACTTGTTATAATAGCAAGAACATTAAACAAAATTGAGACCCCCCCCCCCAAATAAGGACCTACCTTTTCAAAGAGGTATATGGCTGTCTATCAATGAAAAATCCTGATGGAATCGCAAATCGCAAATTCGATCTCACCGTAAACACTCGGGAACGCAGGAGGGATGGATCCGGGTGCAGATGCGGCTTTGACCCGAAAAACCCCAACCAAGCGACCGGGTACAAAGGACGAAGGAATCAGGGTGGAGTCGCAGGTTCTATTCTCAAAGCAAAGCTCAAAAGAAGTGACAAAGGGTGACGCGATACAAAATTTAACCGCTAGAAATGCCCCCTGCCTGCCCAATCAGAACGGAGGGTGTGAAAAGGCGACGCCCACCCGGCCGCCCAATCAGAATGCAGTATTGACCACCAATCAAAGCGGAGGGGGTATGGAAAAGGCGACGCAAATGCACGCCTACGTGGCTCACTGCGTTTCACTATGCCCCTAATGGGATCGGAATCGTTAACATTGTTGCTGTGTGACAGGGTCCCGACGATTTGCAAGATCGATATACGGGACGCATGCTCATTCCTAAAGTCGTTATGTGTGACACCTTACATGCAATTTCAACAACGACTCAGCAACGATCCAGGAAGTGTGACGTAGTAGCGATCTCGTTCACGATCTCGTTATGTGTGACTGGACCTTAATGTGTACATCACCAGTATGTTTTGTTTTTTTTGTAGCTCCACCACCTATGAAACAGAAGTGTGCTGCATGGAGAACCTGCTCTTTCTCTGAGGTTGTGTATAGAATACGAAGTGGTGGTGGATTGAACATCCAACCTGACATCTGCCTGGAAGATGAAATGTAAGTAGATGTTACCTTATTCGTAATAAACTCCGCTGCATGTGGGAATTTGACATCATAGGAATGATCTTTAGTCTGCAGGCATAGCTGCCGTACCCATGGCGGTGCAACAAATATGTTTCCTTCTATTTTAATTTAAAAAGAGTGTGCCAGGGTATATTGTACCCACCCTTACATTATTTTTCATTCTAATTACACATGGTGTATTGCACATTTACTATACAGTGGGTACAGAAAGTATTCAGACTCCTTTAAATGTTTCACTCTTGCTTTCATTGCAGCCATTTGGTAAATTCAAAAAAGTTAATTTTTTTCTCATTAATGTACAGTCTGCCCCCATCCCCCATCTTGACAAAAAAAACCTGAAATGTAGAAATTTTTATACATTTATTAAACAAGAAAAACTGAAATATCACAAGGTCATATGTATTCAGACCCTTCACTCATATTTAAATCATATGCTGTCCATTTCCTTGTGATCCTCCTTGAGATGGTTCTACTCCTTCATTGGAGTCCAGCGGTGTTTAATGAAACTGATAGGACTTGATTTGGAAAGGCGCACACCTGTCTATATAAGATCTCACACCTCACACTGCATGTCAGAGTATGAGAATCAGGAGATCAAAGGAACTGCCCAAGGAGCTCAGAGACAGAATTGTGACAAGGCACAGATCTGGCCAAGGTTACAAAAGAATTTCTGCAGTACTCAAGGTTTCTAGGAGCACAGTGGCCTCCATAATCCTTAAATGGAGGAAGTTTGGGACCACCAGAACTCTTCCTAGATCTGGCCATCCAGCCAAACCGAGCAATCATGGGAGAAGAGCCTTGGTGAGACAAGTAAAGAGCACTCCAAGAGCACTGTGGCTGAGCTCCAGAGATGCAGTAGGGAGATGGGAGAAAGTTCCATAAAGTCAACTAACACTGCAGCCCTCCACCAGTCGGGCCTTTATGGCAGAGTGGCCCGACAGAAGCCTCTCCTCAATGCAGGACATATGAAAGCTTGCATAGAGTTTGCAAAAAAACACATGAAGGACTCCCAGACTATGAGAAATAAGATTCTCTGGTCTGATGAGATGAAAACAGACATTTTTGGTGTTAATTCTAAACGGTATGTGTGGAGAAAACCAGGCACTAATCATCACCTGCCCAATACAATCGCAACAGTGAAACATGGTGGTAGCAGCATCATGCTATGGGGGTGTTTTTCAGTTGAAGGGACAGGACGACTGGTTGCAATTGAAGGAAAGATGAATGCGATCAAGTTCAGAGATATCCTGAAGAAAACCTCTTCCAGAGTGCTCTGGACCTCAGACTTGGCTAAGGTTTACCTTCCAACAAGACAATGACCCTAAGCACACAGCTAAAATAACAAGGGAGCAGCTTCAGAACAACTCTGTGACCATTCTTGACTGGCCCAGCCAGAGCCCTGACCTAAACCCAATGGAGCATCTCTGGAGAGACCTGAAAATGGCGTCCACCAACATTCACCATCCAACCTGACGGAACTGGAGAGGATCTGCAAGGAAGAATGGCAGAGGATCCCCAAATCCAGGATCCCAAGAAGACTCATCTGTACTAGCTGAAAAGGGAGGGGGCTTCTACTCAATACTGAGGAACAGGGTTGAATACATATGACCATGTGATATTTCAGTTTTTCTTGTTTAATAAATTTGCAAAAATTTCTACATTTCTGTTTTTTCTCACAAGATGGGGGATGGGGCGCAGAGTGTACATTAATGAGAAAAAATTAACTTCTTTGAATTTACCAAATGGCTACAATAAAACAAAGAGTGAAAAATTTTAAGGGGTCTGAATACTTTCCGTACCCAGGGTATAATCATTTAGTACATACTGAGTACAGTGCTCCCTTCATAGCATCAGTTACTATGTTCTCCAGATGGTAGTGCTACTTAGTCAATATGCCATATATCTTAGCGGGAAACTATCTCTGGCAGCTGCAAAAATCTGACCTCCGTCCACTTAGATGGAACGTTTACCCCCAATCTGTTCTCCTCTATGAGATGGTCTTTGTGATCTATGATAATAATAATAATTTTAGCGCTCACTTTAATATCTTTTCTTGACTTTCAGACTATTAGGTGGAAGTAAGAAGAACGGGGGCAGAGGGATAAACATCGTTGTTGTCAATCGTAAGTTATTATCCCGTAGGCTTACATAGTGAATATGTGGCTGTATGCTACAGCGTGAAAATGGAAAATGGAGCAATGAAGTGTGAGGCCCCTGTGGTACATTGACACGGGGTGTTATGCAACTCATTATGCAGTACTCTTATGCACTTAGGTGCTCTCTTTACCAGTCCTGCATCGAAAACCCCAATTAGTAGTTTTTTGTATATGCATATTTGTAGGTCCCCCTTTTATTGTCTGTCTCATGTGAAGCCTTTAGCACCATTACCTCAGGCACCCCCTTTATTGCAGGTCGAAAGTACCCCAGTAGATCCTTAACACAGTGTCTTTACTGCCTCTGCTCCAGGTGTTCCTTTTAGCGGCCCCGAATATTTCCCCTTTATGCTTCTCCCTGTTGCCCTTTTAGTGTCTTTTCCACCATGTCCACCTTAAGTGTCTGCCCTGTAGTTCATGATGTATGTGTCCCTTTAAGCATCTCCGCCCCTTTTGTGCTTCTGTGCCGCCCCCGTGTCAGCAGCTGGGCTGCTCGGATCCGGATCCGGGGAGGCTCGAGGGGCGTCCGGACCCGGGGTTCGGGGTTGTGCGGCCACTCAAATAAAAAGGGGATATTTACATGGGGCTGTATGGTTAAAGTTCGTGACGCCACCTGTGGTGTGTGGTAAGGTAGAGTACCACTGTCGCGGGCGGAGGAGGGGACGCCGCGCTCTCCCACTGCTCGGGTCCGGCTGCCGCTGCTGCTGCGGCCTGCTGCTGCTCGGTGGCTCGAGCGATGGGCCGGATCTCGGGGACTCTAGCGGCGCTCCTCGCCCGTGAGTGAAAGGGGTTTGGTATTTGGGATTGTTTATTGTCCGTGACACCACCCACGGTTGTGGTGATTATGTGGACACCACCGCTGCTCTGGCTGGGGATCCCGGGAGTGATGGTATGGAGCAGCCAGCCATCACATTGGTTCCTAGCACTATCTTCGGGTTATGGTCACTGGGTTCATTCATGATCACAATCATACCCTGGTGTTGCAGTTCAGCTCGCCCCACTGTCATAGCCACTTGTTTATACCCCACTTGGGTCAAGGGGAGTCCATCAGCAGCAATTAGTGTTATACTAGTATCTGGGGGTGCCAGCTCGTCTGTCCCCCAATACCGCTGGTATAATGTGTATGGTATGGTGGTTACCTGTGATCCAGTGTCCAAGAGAGCCATCACCGGGATGCCGTCCACAGCCACGGGGATGATGGGATGGGCACCGATGTACCGGTCCCACCAGTCTGGGGGGCCACGGGGTTCTACTCCTGAGGATTGGCCCGTGGCCCCAGGGGTTGCTCGTTTAACGGGCACTGTCGGAAGAAATGGCCAGGCTTGTTGCACTTGTAGCAGGTTGAAGGTCTGCTCCGTGAGTTGTTAGCACCTCTCCGCTGCATCCAGGGAACATCCTCCGGACTGTCGGCGAGCTGTATCCCGGGTGGAGGCTGGGATCTGGTCAAAGGTTGGAGTGCAGCGAGAATCTTGGCGAGGTCTCCGTCCATGCGGCGGACCTGGGCTGCCAGTTCTTCCATTGTGCTGCTGGGAGCTGTAGGCCTTGGAGAGGCTGGTGGAGCAGGGGCCACCACGACGGGGGCTGTCTCAATGGGCCACGAGGCTGGCTCCGAGATTTCTGAAGCTGGGGGTTGCAGTGCTTTAATGGCCCGTTCCTTTAACACAGCAAAGTCCACATCAGGGTGTTCCAGGGCCCACAGCCGGAGCTGTTTGCAAACCTCAGAGGACCTCATCCCCTGCACAAATATGCTCTACTAGCATCTTGTTGCTGTCCGCCTCATTGATAGTGTCTACCCGCTTTAGGGTGCGAAGAGCGGTTTGCAGGCGTAAAGCGTAGTCCTGAATGCTGTCCACAGGCCGTTGTCGGCACTGGTAAAACTGCATCCTCAGCTCAGCTTCGGTACGGGTCTCAAAGGCAGTCTGTAGCTTCTCAAATATGGTGGCTACAGAGAGCCGGTCCCCCTCGGCCCAGGTCTCCGCTTCCTGCTCAGCCGCGCCGGTTAACTGGCCCAGCACTACCGCTGCACGTTGCTTATCAGTCAGGGGGTACAATTCCAAAAGTGGATTAAGCTTTTTCCGGAAGACCTGTAAAGCATCAGGTTTCCCGTCATACTGCGGTAGCCAGGTAGCTCCGGGCGCATAGGGCAAGGAGAACGGCATCACTTGAGCGAGAGCGGGGGCCGCGGCACCTCCCGCCAGCACGGCCGGGACCTGGGCAGGCCCATTCCCATCCACGGGTGCCACTGCGGCTGCGACCACCGCTCCTCCAGCGGCTCCGTCGGGCGCCGACATCTTGTTTCCGTCCCCCTTAGCTTCTTTCCGGCCCCTCCTCTATCGGGGCGGGGTTTTGGCCTTCGCGCCTCCGCTACTCGAGAAGACGCTCGAGCGGGAGCTCTTCGCGCCAAAGATGGCGGCTTCTGAAATTTTCTGGCCGGACACCTCCGGCGGTAACAAGGTGCACCTCTACCAGACGGCAGAGCGGTAAGATCCTGTTCGTGACGCCAAGTTGTCGCGGGCGGAGGAGGAGACGCCGCGCTCTCCCACTGCTCGGGTCCGGCTGCCGCTGCTGCTGCGGCCTGCTGCTGCTCGGTGGCTCGAGCGATGGGCCGGATCCCGGGGACTCTAGCGGCGCTCCTCGCCCGTGAGTGAAAGGGGTTTGGTATTTGGGATTGTTTATTGTCCGTGACGCCACCCACGGTTGTGGTGATTATGTGGACACCACCGCTGCTCTGGCTGGGGATCCCGGGAGTGATGGTATGGAGCAGCCAGTTGTTGATTTTCCCGTAGGGGATTGGTGGTCCCGGGGCCCATTGATGGGGTTGGGATGGTGGACAGGCGGGCTATGGGGCCTGTGGAGGTGCAGGGGCGCAGGGGCCGCGCTGTGCTGCACGGCACGGAGGTACTCACTCAGCCAGTAAATACGACACAGTTCTCGGTAAACAAACGGCTGGTTGGACGGGTCCCTCAGACGGTTACGGTGCTGATGCTCCCTGCAGTTGACGTTGACTGTCTCTTCCCTGCACCTATGTGTTGTTTGTTGGTAGCGATGGGTTCCCACCGGTAACCCTCTCCCCAGCTTGGATATGAGCCGGAGGAGCCCCTCTCTTGCCCGCAGGCGCTGGCCCTGGGAAACTGGTACCCTGGCGGTGGCGGTGTCTCCCCTTCACTGTCGGACTGTTGCCTTCAAACGGGACTTGGTTGTTGGGAGACAGAGGTCCCTTTCACTGACGGATTTGGAAAATTATGGCGACTCCTAGCCTTGCCGGGATCCGAAAGGCCCCTGCCCTGGTGCTGACTAATCTTTGTATACCGCTCCGGTACCGCCGGGCCACCACCCGTCCACGGTCCTTTCGGCAACCTCCGATCAGTCTCTCCTGCAGACGGTCACCGTCGTCTGCCAACCTTGCTGTCTCAGTCCGGGGCACACACCCGGACCAACTTCAGGCTCTTTGCTGTCACTTTCTTCTGTCACTACTCTCACTTTCTTCCTTCTCCTTCACTGTTTACTCCTTCACTTCCCTAGCTTATCTCTCATCTGCCTGGTTTTCCCGCCTCCAGAGCTGTGAACTCCTCGGTGGGTGGAGCCAACCGCCTGGCCCACCCCCTGGTGTGGACACCAGCTCCTGGAGGAAGGCAACAAGGATTTCAGTTTTGACTTCGGTGTACCTGCAGGGAGTGTGGGGTGCGTGTGGTGTTGTGACCTGTGACCCCTGGCTTGCCCAGGGCGTCACACCACCGCTGCAGCTGGGGAGTACCCGGTGGCGATGGAGTGGACAGCCAGGTGTTTAACCCCTCCACGAGTAGGGGGGATGCCCCGAGACTCAGTGATGGTGATGATGATGGGACCGTGCCGTTGGGGAGGTAAGGGTCACTTGCATACTCACTCAGTCCATAAAGCTGACACCAACAACTTCGTAATCCAAAGTTCTGGACACCGCTGCCGCTGAGGGGAGCACGTTTGGGTCCCGTTCCCGCTGGTGTTGCCTGATGATCTGTGACCTTTCCCGTGGCACACTGTTCTCTTCTTAGTTGGCCCCTATAGCCTGAAACTAGTCGGGTCCTGCTCCCCAGTCTGGCTAACTGAGGGAGTTTGCTCTCAGGGTTCCCGCTTGGACCATTATAGTGGAAAGTCCTATCACCCTCGTTGCGCTATTACCCCGATTTTGGAGCGGGTGGAGAGCGGATATTGAAGGCTCCATTCTCGTTGGGTCAATTGTCAGGTCGCCTGAAGCTATTCCCTGACCTAGGGTCCACGTACCCCGTCGTGCCCTGGTCCCAGCCCGGTGATGGTACAAGGCTGCCGGCTGTCCTCCTTGACAATACCGTGTCCCTGGTCACGATCCCCTGCGACCGGGGGTCCAGCTCCTACTAGGCCCAGACCACCGTCTGCTACCTAGTACTTCCAAGGAGCCCAGCTCCTGACCTCCTCTCACTTCCTGTCTCAGGCTCACACTGACTGTCTCCTGACATTCCTGACCTCCCCTCTAACCAACCCCCTGTGATGTCCTGGCAAAACCAGGTAGTCACAGAAAGAGTTAATCCTCCTTGGCAGCTACACAATCCCCACACAGATGTACACCAGCCAATCAGGCCCTACTCACCCCCTCCCCAGGAAAAAGGGAGAGGGGGGCGAGAGGAGCTAAGGAAGTGGAGAGAGTTTTAGTTTCAGTTGTGCAGTAGTCAGTGAAGTGCTGATAAGGGGAAGCTTGGAACTCCCCGGGAGAAGGTGGTAGCCGGGGTTGGAGCCCTGGACTACAGGACTAGGTGGCTGTGAGGGCCACAGGCAAAGGAGATCCGGTCGCGGGGATCCTGAGGCGACCGGGACAGGGTTGTAGCCCGCCAGTTCTGGGAGAGGGACCCGATCTGGAGGCCGTTCAAACGGACTAGTCCAGACAAGAAAGAGACAGACAGTGTGGAAAGAAGGGCCCTGGCTGTACATCTGGTTGTGGGACCAGAAGACACCTGCCAAAGGTGACCGGCCATTTGGCAAGTTGGTTGACAAAACAGACTCTGTGTTTCCTGACCCTACACATGAAAGCAGCCTCATCCAACACCAGGACAACCGAACTGTAAGTGTGCTGATCCCTTCAAGCCCTGCCACCACCACAACTCCCGATTGGGCCCCGGGACTACAACTCCCCTACCCGTGGAGGGGATCCCACCTTGCTGCCCCCACACCATCAGTCCCGGGCACGGTCCGCAGAGGCAGCGGTGGTGCCACCATCTCATCACCGCAATCCACGGGTGGCGTCACAGACAATCTCCCTTTACATATTCTCCTTTTGTTGTGGAGCCTGGGATCACAGACCGGGTCACGCCACCGTGATACCTCTAGAAGTGACCCCATTGGCTCGGTTCTGAGTAGCCCCTATCCCTGGGCGACACCCCCCCCAGTGGGCGACCCTATTCCACTCAGGCCGTCCACTGGTGTGTCTGGTAGGTGTGGTGCAGAGTGTTCCTAGGATTTTAATTAGCTGCTGTTGGCAACACCTTTGGTTGGGAACCCATAATCAAGGAGGAGGTGGATATTGCACAGAAGGGCAGATTGCACCATACCCTGTGATGACCTGATAGTCCAGGGCGTGACACTTCTACTCCATGTGCCCCCTCTAATTTATGGCCATCCGTTTAGTACTGCAGTTATCCCTTTCTGTCCCTTTCCCACGTGCCCTCTTTCATATCTGCCTCATGGATCCACATCAGTGCGTTTCCTTCAGATGACCTCCTCATTACCTTGCCTTGGTGTTCAATTTAGCCTTTTCCTCAAGTACCCTATTTAATCCCTGTCACACATTCCTCCTTTAACGTGTTTTACAGGTGCCCCTTTTAGTATCTTTTCCAGGTGTCCTCTTTGCTGTTTTTACCCCATGTGCTGACTTTACTGTTTGCACCCCAAGTGCCCTCTTTACTGTTTGTTCCTCAGGTACTCTCATTACTTTCCTTACCACAAGTTCCCTCTTTAGTTACTCTCTGTTCCCAAGTGCCCTCTTTTTTTTCTGTTCCCCAGGTGCCCTCTTTACTGTCTGTACCCCAGGTGCCCTCTTTACTGTCTGCTCCCCAGGTGCCCTCTTTTCTGTCTGTTCCCCAGGTGCCCTCTTTCCTGTCTGTTTCCCAGGTGCCCTCTTTCCTGTCTGTTTCCCAGGTGCCCTCTTTCCTGTCTGTTTCCCAGGTGCCCTCTTTTCTGTCTGGTCCCCAGGTGCCCTCTTTCCTGTCTGTTCCCCAGGTGCCCTCTTTTCTGTCTGTTTCCCAGGTGCCCTCTTTCCTGTCTGTTCCCCAGGTGCCCTCTTTTCTGTCTGGTCCCCAGGTGCCCTCTTTCCTGTCTGTTTCCCAGGTGCCCTCTTTTCTGTCTGGTCCCCAGGTGCCCTCTTTCCTGTCTGTTCCCCAGGTGCCCTCTTTTCTGTCTGTTCCCCAGGTGCCCTCTTTTCTGTCTGGTCCCCAGGTGCCCTCTTTTCTGTCTGGTCCCCAGGTGTCCTCTTTTCTGTCTGATCCCCAGGTGCCCTCTTTTCTGTCTGGTCCCCAGGTGCCCTCTTTTCTGTCTGGTCCCCATGTGTCCTCTTTTCTGTCTGGTCCCCAGGTGTCCTCTTTTCTGTCTGATCCCCAGGTGTCCTCTTTTCTGTCTGATCCCCAGGTACCCTCTTTTCTGTCTGGTCCCCAGGTGCCCTCTTTTCTGTCTGGTCCCCAGGTGTCCTCTTTTCTGTCTGGTCCCCAGGTGCCCTCTTTTCTGTCTATTCCCCAGGTGCCCTCTTTACTGTCTGATCCCCAGGTGCCCTCTTTCCTGTCTGTTCCTCAGGTGCCCTCTTTTCTGTCTGGTCCCCAGGTGCCCTCTTTTCTGTCTGATCCCCAGGTGCCCTCTTTCCTGTCTGTTCCCCAGGTGCCCTCTTTTCTGTCTGGTCCCCAGGTGCCCTCTTTTCTGTCTGGTCCCCAGGTGCCCTCTTTTCTGTCTGGTCCCCAGGTGCCCTCTTTCCTGTCTGTTCCCCAGGTGCCCTCTTTTCTGTCTGGTCCCCAGGTGCCCTCTTTCCTGTCTGGTCCCCAGGTGCCCTCTTTCCTGTCTGTTCCCCAGGTGCCCTCTTTTCTGTCTGTTCCCCAGGTGCCCTCTTTTCTGTCTGGTCCCCAGGTGCCCTCTTTCCTGTCTGTTCCCCAGGTGCCCTCTTTTCTGTCTGGTCCCCAGGTGCCCTCTTTTCTGTCTGTTCCCCAGGTGCCCTCTTTTCTGTCTGGTCCCCAGGTGCCCTCTTTTCTGTCTGTTCCCCAGGTGCCCTCTTTTCTGTCTGGTCCCCAGGTGTCCTCTTTTCTGTCTGATCCCCATGTGCCCTCTTTCCTGTCTGTTCCCCAGGTGCCCTCTTTTCTGTCTGGTCCCCAGGTGCCCTCTTTTCTGTCTGGTCCCCAGGTGTCCTCTTTTCTGTCTGGTCCCCAGGTGCCCTCTTTTCTGTCTGATCCCCAGGTGCCCTCTTTTCTGTCTGGTCCCCAGGTGCCCTCTTTTCTGTCTGGTCCCCAGGTGTCCTCTTTTCTGTCTGGTCCCCAGGTGTCCTCTTTTCTGTCTGATCCCCATGTGCCCTCTTTTCTGTCTGGTCCCCAGGTGTCCTCTTTTCTGTCTGATCCCCATGTGCCCTCTTTTCTGTCTGGTCCCCAGGTGCCCTCTTTTCTGTCTGGTCCCCAGGTGTCCTCTTTTCTGTCTGGTCCCCAGGTGTCCTCTTTTCTGTCTGATCCCCATGTGCCCTCTTTCCTGTCTGTTCCCCAGGTGCCCTCTTTTCTGTCTGGTCCCCAGGTGCCCTCTTTTCTGTCTGGTCCCCAGATGACCTCTATTCTATCTATTTCCCATGTGCCCTCTTTTCTGTCTCTTCCCCAGATGCCTTCTTTCCTGTTTGTTCCCCGGGGGCCATCTTACATCCCTTTCCTCAGGTGCCCTCTTTCCTGTTTGTTCCCCAGGTGCCCTCTTTACTGTCTCGTCACCAGGTGCCTTCTTACGTCCCCTTCCTCAGGTGCCCTCTTTAGTCTCTGTCCCCCAGGTGCCCCCTCCTCAGGTATGCCCCTGACATATATTCCTTCTTTATTGACGTCTCCATCTTTTTCATTTAGTGCATTTACCGCAGACGTGTGTTTACAGTGAAGGTCGTCCATGTCATCGTCTTCTTATTGTTCTTTTGTTTTCTTGTAGGCGAGACCATGAAGATGACGGACAGCAAGACATTTGACATGTATGAAGGAGGTAGGCTCTCCAGCGCCTCTGTATGAGCCGGGTGCTGTCATTTAGACGTATTTTGTAAAAACACCAGTGTTATTCTAGAGGACGCGACGTCTGTTAGATGAGTTTTTCTGTACAGTTTTTTCGGACATCTTTTCTTTACGTTCCATCTATGAAATAGTGATGAAATTCAATCCGAAGCCTCGGGGAGATTGGACCGGTCACTTCTTTTAGCTCCTTCACGTTGTTGTGCACATGTTCATCCTTTTTTTTACTTTTTTACCCCTTTTTCACTCAAATTCCAGACGGAATGCTCAGAAAACAGACGTCATGTGCGTCATGTGAACATACCCTTAGGGTTGTGACACTTTTTTTTTAGGACTTCCACTGAATCACGAAAAGAATTCCACAAATTTCACATTTTGATCCCAATTCACGATGACTGCCAAAAAAATTGCCGGTAACGTCTGAGCGCGCAACGTTATTGTTACAGATGTGTGTGTACAGTGACCTCTAGTGGAAAGAGCCGGTACTACAATCATTCCAAAATGTTCCCCCTTTGTCTGCTTTATCCATCCTTCTGGCTCTCACCACATTTTCTGCTTCTTTTCAGACTTTTCTGGACCAATGGTAGAGTTTCTGAACAAGATCCCCAACGGATGCATCATCCTTGTTTCCAGTTTTGACGATGCCATGTCTAAGTAAGATTAATTATATTAATATAGGGAAGGATTTAAAGTAAAGAACAAAAGTGCACTGCAACCTCCTAATACATTTTATTTGTGGAGGGTTTTGGGGCTTTTTCGTTGCCATTTTTTGCACCAAACGCTTCAAAATGGCGCAGGCAATTTGTGAATTTTTGTTCAAAATTCTTTATTTTTGTCTTTTCACTTTTTGCGCATTTTTTTTTTTTTTTTTTTTTTTACAGCAAAATGTCATAAAAATTGCACTAATTAATGTGGCATCCATAGAATCAGGGAGGACTGATTACAAAAAAAAATTGTGAGTTTTCAAAAAGTTGCAAGTGATGAATGAGACAAAACTCAAACCTCACCCGCAATGGCAAACAGGAAAAAAAAAGACAAGAACATTAAAAAAAATTTGATCTAAAAAAAAAAGAAGCAAATGTAAAGATGAATATGGTGCAAACAAAAAAACAAGCACAAAACGAGACAAAAAAGGTGCAAAAACAATGGTGAATCTGCCCTTCTACAAATTGGTTTCTTACCCTTTTCCAGATTTCTGCTTGCTCTCAGAGAATGGAAAGTTATTGCTTATATCCAGATACTAAAAAAACCTTTTATATGTATTTAACAGCTGAGGGTTTGTTACAATCCTGTGTTACCTACTGTATATAGAGGTGTAAACAGTCATTGTACTGGAGGGGGAGGAGGTGAGCTGTGATATCACCTATTGTAAATGGTTGATCCTGTGTTATCTACTGTATATAGAGGTGTTATCAGTCATTGTACTGGAGGGGGAGGAGGTGAGCTGTGATATCACCTATTGTAAATGGTGGATCCTGTGTTATCTACTGTATATAGAGGTGTTATCAGTCATTGTACTAGAGGGGGAGAAGGTGAGCTGTGACATCACCTATTGTGAATGATGGCTCCTGTGTTATCTACAGTATATGGAGGTGTTATCAGTGATTGTACAGGAGGAAGAGGAGGTGAGCTGTGACATCACCTATTGTGAATGATGGATCCTGTGTTATCTACTGTACAGAGGTGTTATCAATCATTGTATAGGAAAAAGAGGAGGTAAGCTGTGATATCACCTATTGTGAATGGTGGATCCTGAGTTATTTACTGTATGTAGAGGTCTTAGTGATCATTATACAAGAGGAGGAGGAGGTGAGCTGTGATATTACCTATTGTGAATGGTGGATCCTGTGTTATCTACTGTATAGAGAGGTGTTATCGGTCATTGTACAAGAG
This sequence comes from Anomaloglossus baeobatrachus, assembly GCF_048569485.1. Taxonomy (NCBI): domain Eukaryota; kingdom Metazoa; phylum Chordata; class Amphibia; order Anura; family Aromobatidae; genus Anomaloglossus; species Anomaloglossus baeobatrachus. The sequence goes on along the minus strand of NC_134354.1, from coordinate 30,507,763 downwards.
GAGGATGAGGTGAGCTGTGATATCTCCTATTGTGAATAGCAGATCCTGAGTTATCTACTGCATATAGAGGTGTTATAAGTCATTGTACAGGAAGAGAAGGAGGTGAGCTGTGACATCACCTATTGTGAATGGTGGATCCTGTGTTATCTACTGTATATAGAGATGTTATTGGTCATTATACAAGAGGAGGAGGATGCGAGCTATGATATCTCCTATTGTGAATGGTGGATCCTGTGTTATCTACTGCATATAGAGGTATTATCAATCATTGTACAGGAAGAAAAGGAGATGAGCTGTGATATTACCTATTGCGGATATTGGATCCTGTGTCATGTACTGTATAGAAAGGTGTTATCAGTCATTGTACTGGAGGAAGAGAAGGTGAGCTGTGATATCACCTATTGTGAATGGTGGATCCTGTGTTATCCATTGTATATAGAACAGTTAAATTTACACCAAAAGAAGTGTGTCTCTACTATAAGAACTGTATAACAACAATGAGTTAAATCCTATTTTTCTATTTGCAGATTATCTGACGCCGGCAAAAAGGTGTTTGAAGATCTTGGCAGCAAAGAAATACGAAATCTAAAGTTCCGCTCACAGTGGGTTTTCCTGACTGGGAAAGGAGTCACAATCCCTGATAATGTAGAAAGAGAAAAGGTAAAATTAAAAAAAACAAAACAAAAAGTTCTCATTGCACTATGCTGAAATGCCTGATAACAGGGAGCAATAGATTTAGCAGAGAATTGTTTTTTACAGTAACATCTGGATGTAGCCTCTCTCCCGCACACTAGAGGGCGCACTACTATACAAAACCATTATGTAAAAATGTACAGGCCTTTCGCAGTAACTTCAGCCCTGAGCATATGGTCCGTCATTTATAAGTGACCGACATCGTTTTTGTGGGGTTACAGTCAAAATGAGTGGTAGGCAGCTGACTAGGGCACCATTGATGAGAGGGCACAATTTTTAGGATTAATGGACATATAGTTGTGTAACTGGACAAGCCTGCCTGTATGGAGATGAATTAGGAACTGAGCCTTCTCTATACAAGGCAGGTGCCGGCTGTGTTATACAGCCAGCATCTACTTTTAACAATCAGTGCTGTATTTAACCATTTAGATGCTGTTGTTAATTTCTGACAGTGATATTTAAATAAATCATAATGCTAAGTGGTGCCGCACAATCGCGGGTGCCAACATGCTAACATTGCAGCTATGGGCCTTTTGAAGATGCCCATTGCGGTACCTAGTCTTTGCTTCATAGGAGATCATATTTTCACCATATACTGCAATCCCGGGGTATATAGAACAAGCAATCAAACAAGTCATAGGTACAAGTCCCTCAGGGGACTAAAAACAGGCAAAATGTAAGAAAAAAGTAAAAATTTTAAAAATATAAAAAACTAAAAAAATTGAAAAAAAATTCAAACACCCCATAAAAAAAACAAAAAATGTAAAAAGTAGAATATACCATGTAGATGCTGCTGTTAATTTCTGACAGTGATATTTAAATGGATCATAATGCTAAGTGGTGCCGCACAATCGCGGGAGCCAACGTGCTAACATTGCAGCTATGGGCCTTTTGAAGATGCCCATCGCGGTACCTAGTCTTTGCTTCATAGGAGATCATATTTTGACCATATGCTTCAATCCCGGGGTATATAGAACAAGCAATCAAACAAGTCATAGGTACAAGTCCCTCAGGGGACTAAAAACAGGCAAAATGTAAGAAAAAAGTAAAAATGTTAAAATAATAAAATAAAAGACTAAAATAAAAAAAAAAAAATAAAAAAAAACAATTCAACACACCATAAAAAAAAGTAAAAAATAAATAATTTGTACCATTGTCAATGACGGAATCGCAGTGTTTTTCATCATTTTAGCCCATTAGGAATTTTATTTTTAGTATATTATTGGTAATGAATGGATTTTTATGTAACTGATTTATTATGTTTTTTTGTTGTTTATTTTTACATATTTGTTTTTCTTTTCCTCTATTTTATACTTCTATTTCCTTTTTTTCTCTTCCAGGCCATCCACTCCGGCGGTAATAACCGATATGGCGGCTGGCCGGCAGAAATCCAGATTGATGGATGCCTCCCGAAATAAAGGATAATAAAAAAAAGACCATTTTTTTTTTAAGGAACCTTTTAAGACATGTAAAGACTTGAGCATGCCGACTCGTTCCATGGACGACATTAAACAGAAAAACAGCAGGATTTTTTTTTTTTAATGAAATGTTTAATTTATGAACATGGCTACTTTTTTTGTAACACACAAACCATTCGGTGGAAGGAGGAATATCCGCGTGTTCATATCCGCTGGTTTAATATCAGGTTCTGTTCTGTTACTACGCGGGTCAACGGCCAAAAGGGTTAACAATGCATACAAAAAAATTATGATTTTCTTTTCATTGTTATTATTTTATCTATTTGTCACATCATATTTACACCTGACACTAGAATTGTTTTTTTATTTGTTTTTTTTTTTTTAAATTTACGGAAAAATCTATTCGGTATATACATGCCTCATGTACGGTATATATGTGTGTGTATATATATATATATATATATATATATATATATATATATATATATATACATACATTTATTTTATATATATACTGTGTATGGCCAGTCATATGTCATCGCCTAGAAAGGCACCATAGTCCCGTTGAACCCTGTGCCTTAGTATATGGTATATTTATATTTTTTAGTCGCTGTAGTTCTATAGAAAAGATTTATCTAAAATTGTCTTTATTGTCTGTTTCAACCAATCAGAGCTCATCTCTCATTTCTAAAACTGCACTGGTGAATAGAAAAGATTTTATTTTTTGTTTTTGACTGTTTTAATAAATCTGTCCCATTTATGTTTATTATTTTTTTTTTTCTTTTTATTTTCAATTAAAAATAATTAAAATAAATGTTTTTATCCATCCAGTGCAGTGGGGTATTTAATTTATGGGAGATGTAACAAATACTAATCAATATAGGGAAAAGTGACTGTTGCTGGAGAGAGTGCAACACAGGAGCTGCAGTCAGATCCTTCTCTGGGTCTATAGTGTTATGGTCATGTCACACACAATGACAGCGACGACGACGTTGCTGCTAAGTCACCATTTTCTGTGACGTAGCAGCGACCTTGCTAGCGATCTCGTTGTGTGTGACATCCAGCAACGACCTGGCCCCTGCTGTGAGGTCGCCGGTTGTTGCTGAATGTCCTGGACCATTTTTTGCTCTCCCGCTGTGAAGCACACATCGCTGTGTGTGACAGCGAGAGAGCGACGAACTGAATGTGCAGGGAGCAGGGTGCCGGCTTCTGCGGACGCTGGTAACCAAGGTAAATATCGGGTAACCAAGCAAAGGCTTTGCTTGGTTACCCGATATTTACCATCGTTACCAGCGACTGCAGCTTCTTGAAGCCCGCTCCCTGCTCCCTGCACACGTAGCCAAAGAGAAAGGAGAAACGACCAAAAAGCCCAAGTGCAAGGTGAAAAAGCTTTATTGAGGTAAAATACGTAGCCAAGGTATACATCGGGTAACTATAAGCAAAGCGGTTTGCTTATTATCCCGATGTGTACTCTGGCTGCGAGTGCAGGGAGCCAGCGCTAAGCAGTGTGCGCTGGTAACCAAGGTAAATATCGGGTAACCAAGCGAAGCACTTTGCTTGGTTACCCGATATTTACCTTAGTTACCAAGCACAGCATCGCTTCCACGCGTTGCTGCTGGCTAGGGGCTGGTCACTGGTTAGATCTGCCTGTTTGACAGCTCACCAGTTACCATGTAACGACGCAGCAGCAATCCTGATAAGGTCAGATCGTCGTCGTGATCGCTGCTGCGTCGCTACGTGTGACCTAGGCTTTAGGCTATGTTCACACAGGGTGTTTTTGCAGCGTTTTGCAGTGTTTTTTAGCTGCAGATTTGCCTTGGTTTTATGCAAATCCATGCTAATAAAACGCTGCTTTTTACAGTCGCAGCAAAATCTGAGATTTCTGAAATCTCATACACACACACACAAACACGTCAGGAGTTTTTCCTGACAGTTTTTGAACCACCTCCGGTTTTGCTGCGTTCTGAAAAGAATGAAAATGTCAGTTCTTTTCAGCGCTTTTGCTCCAGTTTTCACCCTAGTGACACGTTGCAGATACCCTCGATTGGCAGGTCTCACTGGGTTAATAAATAACCCGGTCAGGCCCGGAATTGATCCAGGGTATCTGGCCAGTACTTAAATGGTGCTGGGGATAGGGGGGTTGGAGTAGGCGCAGTATATTTACTGAATCTCCAGCGCGGCTGTACCTCCAGCGGCTCCGCCACTTCCCCGCTCACTGCTTTCATCTGTGATTGGTTACAGTCAGACGCGCCCCCAGCATCTGACTGCAACCAAACACAGACCTGGTCTGTGGATCTATACAGGGAATGATTGAGCCGCGCGTTCACCGGTCACCTCACTCATGCTATTCTCGGTCACAGGTATCGTCAGCTGTAACCGGGAATAGCCTGAGTGAAGTGACCGCTGATTGTGCTCATTCATTCTCTGGAGCTCACAGCAGGCAGTCCTGTTCTATGGCCGCTCGCTGTGATCTTCAGAGCTGAATCATCGTGGGACCTCGTGTGGATTACGTCGGACCTGCAGGGGTGTGATTATGGGGTTAATAAAGTGGTGAAATAAGGGTTTTTTGTATTTTATTTCAACTAAAGCATTTTTTCGGTGTTTGTGTTCATTTTTTCTCACTTTGGGGTCTCAGATGCCTGCCATTACCAATCTAGGGCTTAGTGCCAGCTATGAGCTGCGATTAACCCCTTATTACCCCGATTGCCACCGTACCAGGGCAATTCGGGAAGAGCCGGGTAAAGTGCTGGGATTGTCGCATCTAATAGATGCGACAATCCTGGGCGGCTGCTGGCTGATATTTTTAGGCTCAGTCTCTCCAGCCTTATAATACCAGCCCCCAGCTGTGGACTTTATCTTGGCTGGGTATCAATATTGGGGGGACCACATGCTGTTTTTTTTTTATTTATTTAAATAATTTAAAAATCAGCATGGGGTCCCTCTTATTTTGCTACTCAGACAAGATAAAGCACAGAGCTGGGGGTTGCAGCCTGTAGCCATGGGCTTTATTTGTGCGGGGTATCATAATATGGGGGACTCTACATCATTTTTTTTTAATTTATTTATTTTTTACTGTATGATAGAACCACAGACTCCAGTGGGGAAAGTGGGGGGAGCAGTGAATATGCATGAGACTAATAAGTGGCATCGGACATAGGAGGGGCCGCGGGAGCAGGTACGGATGATCCTAGAATGTATGGGCTCCTTCCAGGTTAGTGGGCATGACCGGCTTGGTTCATGAGCTTGGCGATGTTTTCTCCCTTCCACTACAACCATGCTTCGCCCCCCTGCCCCCCATGTGATAGAGGCCCGATGAATGATGTCATACCTGGAAGGAGCCCATACAATCTAGCATCTACCGGAGACTGGTAAGTATAGCGCACTTCCTTTCCTTTTTTTTTCTTTCTTTCTACCTTTTTTTTTTTTTTTACTATCCAAGTGCCGGATCCAGGTCAATACTGGACTGGCCCAGCACTCGGGTACTCTTGAACCCTTGCAGGTCTTGACATCACAGAAAAAAACGCTGTAAAAAGGCCACAAAAAACGCCACAAAAACCATACCAAAACCGCAATGACTCCCAGGAGACATCCTGCCACAAGGTCAGGTTTTGGTCAGGAAAACTCGCTGCAAAAACGTCCTGTGTGAACATAGCCTTATCATCCTGCTTTTTTCCAGGCCACTAGAAGCAGAACTTGGCTGTTATCAATTGTTTCACCCTGTAATGATGATGAAATGGCTCCGCAGACTCTGTCTCAATTTACATAGTAAAGTTAAGTGTCACACTTGTGTCTACTAAGAAACCGCAAACAGGAGTCACATGTAATATAAAATAAAAACCTGTATTTTTTATTATATATTCCCTTTAATAAAGTTTTTCAATTGACATACAGTACAAAACAAATCTCTCTGTCCAGTACATCCTCCTCTCTCTGTCAATACCTCTGCAGCACATCATCTGCTCCCTGTCCACACCTCACCAGCATGTCCTCTTTTTTATGACCACACCTTTCAAGCAAGCCCTCTTCTCTCTGTCCACACCTCTCGAGGATGTCCTCCTTTCACTGTCCACACCTCTCCAGCATGTCCTCATATGTCTGTCCCCACTTTTCCAGCATGTCCTCCCCTCTCTGTCCAGATCTGTTCACCACATTCTCCTCTCTCTGGCCACACCTTTCCAGCATGTCCAACTGTCTCGGCCCACACCTCTCCAGCATGTCCTCCTCTCACTGTCCAGATCTCTTCAGCACATTCTCCTCTCTCTGGCCACACATCTCCAGCATGTCCTCATCTCTCTGTCCACACCTTTCCAGCATGTCCTCCTCTCACTGTCCAAACCACTCCAATACATTCTCCTCTCTCTGACCTTTCCAGCATGTCCTCATTGTTCTGTCCACACTTTACTAGCATATCCTCCTCTTTTTGTCCACACCTTTCCACCATGTCCTTCTCTCTCTGTCCACACCTCTCCAGCATGTCCTTTCTCTGTCCGCACCTCTCCAGCATGTCCTTTCTCTGTCCACACCTCTCCAGCATGTCCTTTCTCTGTCCACACCTCTCCAGCATGTCCTTCTCTTTTTGTCCACACCTCTCCAGCATGTTCTCCTTTCTCTGCCCACACCTCTTCAGCATGTCCTCCTTTCTCTATCCACACATCTCCAGCATGTCCTCCTCTCTACCCACACATCTCCAGCATGTCCTCCTCTCTCTGCCCACACCTTTCCAGCATGTCCTTCTCTCTGTCCACACCTCTTCAGCATATTCTCCTCTTCCTGTCCACACCTTTCCAGCATGTCCTTCTCTCTCTGCCCACACCTCTCCAGCATGTCCTCCTCTCTCTGTCCACACCTCTCCAGCATTTCCTTCTCTCTCTGTCCACACATCTCCAGCATGTCCTTTCTCTGTCCACACCTCTCCAGCATGTCCTTTCTCCGTCAACACCTCTCCAGCATGTCCTTTCTCTGTCAACACCTCTCCAGCATGTCCTTTCTCTGTCAACACCTCTCCAGCATGTCCTTCTCTATTTGTCCACACCTCTCCAGCATGTTCTCCTTTCTCTGCCCACAACTCTCCAGCATGTCCTCCTTTCTCTATCCACACATCTCTAGTATGTCCTCCTCTCTGTCCACACATCTCCAGCATGTCCTCCTCTCTCTGTCCACACATCTCCAGCATGTCCTCCTCTCTCTGTCCACACATCTCCAGCATGTCCTCCTCTCTCTGTCCACACATCTCCAGCATGTCCTCCTCTCTCTGTCCACACATCTCCAGCATGTCCTCCTCTCTCTGTCCACACATCTCCAGCATGTCCTCCTCTCTCTGTCCACACATCTCCAGCATGTCCTCCTCTCTCTGTCCACACATCTCCAGCATGTCCTCCTCTCTCTGTCCACACATCTCCAGCATGTCCTCCTCTCTGTCCACACATCTCCAGTATGTCCTCCTCTCTGTCCACACCTCTCCAGCGTGTCCATCTCTCTCTGTCCACACCTCTTCAGCATATTCTCTTCTCTCTGTCCACACCTCTCCAGCATGTCCTCCTCTCTCTGTCCACACCTCTCCAATCCATTCTCCTCACTCTGTCCACACCTCTCCAGCATGTCCTCCTCTCTCTGTACACACATCTCCAGCATGTTCTCCTCTCTCTGTCCACACATCTCCAGCATGTCCTTCACTCTCAGTCCACAGCTCTCCAGCATGTTCTCCTCTCTCTGTCCACAGCTCTCCAGCATGTTCTCCTCTCTCTGTCCACAGCTCTCCAGCATGTTCTCCTCTCTCTGCCCCCACCTCCCCAGCATGTCCTCCTCTCTCTGCCCACAACTCTCCAGCATGTCCTCCTCTCTCTCCCCATACCTCTCCAGCATGTCCTCCTCTCTCTGTCCACACCTCTCCAGCATGTCCTCCTCTCTCTGCCCATACCTCTCCAGCAAGTCCTCCTCTCTCTGTCCACACCTCTCCCGCATGTCCTCCTCTATCTGCCCACACATCTCCAGCAAGTCCTCCTCTCTCTGCCCACACGTCTGCAGCATTTTCTCATCTCTCTGTACACACCTCTCCCGCATGTCCTCCTCTCTCTGCCCACACCTCCCCAGCATGTCCACCTCTCTCTGTCCACACCTCTCCAGCATGTCCACCTCTCTCTGTCCACACCTCTCCAGCATGTCCACCTCTCTCTGTCCATGTGACGCCCTGGGCAAGCCAGGGGTCACAGGTCACAACATCACATGCACCCCACATTCCCTGCAGGAACACCAAGCTAACCCAAAATCCTTCTTGCCTTCCTCCAGGGGCTGGTGTCCACACCAGGGGGTGGGCCAGACGGTTGGCTCCGCCCACCGAGGAGTACACAGCCCTGGAGGCGGGAGGAACCAGGCAGATAGAGTTTGGACAGGAAGAAGAAGGGAGTTAAGCTAGGGAAGTGGAGGAGTAAGGAGTAAAACAGTGAAGTGGTAAAGGAGGAGAGCTGAAGTGACAGAAAAGTGACAGTAGTAAAGCCTGAAGTTGGTCCGGGTGTGTGCCCCGGACTGTGACAGCAAGGTCAGCAGACGGCGGTGATAGTCTGCAGGGGGACTGCTCGGAGGTTGCTGGAAGGACCGCGGACGGGTGGTGACCCGGCGGTACCGGAGCAGTATACGAAGAACAGTCAGCACCAGGGCAGGGGCCTTTCGGATCCCGGCAAGGCTAGGAGTCGCCATAATTTGCCAAATCCGTCAGTGAAGGGGACGTCTGTCTCCTAACAACCAAGTCCCGATTGAAAGCAACAGTCCGACCGATAAGGGGAGACACCGCCACCGCCAAGGCACCAGTTTCCCAGGGCCAGCGCCTGCGGGCAAGAGTAGAGCTCCTTCGGCCCAGCTTGAAGCCGAGGAGTGGGTAACCGGTGGGAACCCATCGCTACCAAAGAGACTTTCATAGGTACAGGGAAGAGACCGTCACCGCTAACTGCAGGGAACATCAACACCGTGAACTGTCCGAGGGACCCGTCCAACCAGCCGTTTGTTTACCGAGAACTGTGTCGTGTTTACTGGCTGAGTGAGTACCTCCGTGCCGTGCGGCACAGCGCTGCCCCTGCGCCCCTGCACCTCCACAGGCCCCATAGCCCGCCTGTCCACCATCCAACACCCCATCACTGGGCCCCGAGATCACCAACCCCTACCCACGGAGGGGCAACACAACAACTGGCTGCTCCATACCATGACCCCCGGGCTTCCCATACAGAGCAGCGGTGGTGTTAACAAATCACCACAACCATGGGTGGCGTCACGGACAATAAACTATCCCAAAACACCAATTCCCCTTTTCACTCACGGGCGAGGAGCGCCGCTCGAGTCCCCGGGATCCGGCCCATCGCTCGAGCCACCGAGCAGCGGCAGGCCGCGGCAGCCGGACCCGAGCAGTGCGAGAGCGCGGCGTCCCCTCCTCCGCCCGCGACATCCACACCTCTCCAGCATGTCCACCTCTCTCTGTCAACACCTCTCCTGCATGTCCACCTCTCTCTGTCCACACCTCTCCAGCATGTCCACCTCTCTCTGCCAACACCTCTCCAGCATGTCCTCAACTCTGCCTCCTGGCACCAACTGACCCATGCTGACGTTTAACACTCTTCATCCGTTTCGATTGCAGGCATCATCAACATTGAGGACAAATAAACAGAAACTGTGCAAACAAAGACATAATGACTGACAGTCGACAGGATAGGAAGTCATGGAGGACAAAAGAAACCAGAACCACATCTGCACGCCGTTCAGCCTTATATCTCCCACATATACATACTCGGAGTATATCGAGTGCGGTCTCCAGCACTCAAGGTTCTTGTTCAGGATTCCTCCCAGGATTTTATACATTAGTCAGTGGGAAATTCAGTCCATATTTCGATTGCTTTGGCTTCACTTGTCTGACAACATCGCCGTAAGCTCTTAATGGGCCGTGGAAAGCCTCATAATACTCTGCATTGCCTTATTTGTTTGTGCTAGATCTAACTCCGCAAACTTAGAGATCTGCAAAGTGATGTCTTTTCACAGTTTCTCTTGGTGCTTCTGTTACTTTTTGTCATCTGCCTTTTCTTCTATACGGTTCAGCAAAATAGCTGATTGCAGTCCATGTTTACTCTCCGACTTGTGCATAGCTGGAGGATGAGTGCTTAGATTAGGAGGGTGTTATGGGGAAGACGCCCATTCTGTGCAAACTCACTACTAATACTCCTTTCCCTATGAAAATGTCCATTACCTCCCCATTTATTTGGTGCAGATTGGCTTCCTGGCACTTGTACACCACCAGGAACCAGAGGTGGGCTGGGCCGGGGAGGGGAAAGGGGCATATGTCCTCTGGGCTGGTCCCCAAGCAGCTGTTTACATCCACTTGATCACGTGTTGCTGTAGTAGACGTGGGCCAGCACATGCTTTTAAACATAGCTCCTAACCGTCCCGGATTGAGTGGGACTGTCCCGATCTCAAGGCTCAGTCCCGCTGTCCCGACACATCAGGGCTTTGTCACGTCTTCCTAACTCTCTTTGCCAACTCCCCCTCCTCAGCAAGGGGGGCGGCATGTTTCTGCATGTACATAAATTACATAAACAACTCTTTTCTGCTCTGGTCTCCTGAGGGGGAAGACGTCAATGTTACTGTGCACTGTGATACCGTGCTATTGAAGTATAAAGTACAATCGGTCGTATGTTCACATTATTTTGTTCTGGGCATTGTAATAATTACTGCATGTTACACATAGCGGAGAACATATAGGCTTACATATGGAGTTCAGCAGACAGTACACATGATATGCTTAGATACAACATCTCAGCAGGCATTTCAAGCAAGGTTGGTTGAGATGCAGCATTTGAGTAAACAGTATTGACCTAAACTTGGGGTTGACACCCAGCTGTTATCCTTTTTAGCAGTTTTGTATGTTCTTATCCGTAGCATGTAAGAATCAAGAAGCCTAAAAGGGTATTTTGGTTGCCTACATTTTTGGCGTATCCACAAGAAATGCCATAAATGTGGTCCCACCAATGGGATCTGCATCACCCTACAACAAAAGGGCCCTGATAAGCGGCTCTGGCAGTGGAGAGCTGGGCGGAATTTTTCACTAATTTCTATGGCTCACTGACAGCAGCAGAGGATCTCGTTCTTGAGATCGATTGCATCCTGGTGGCTCAGTGGTTAGTCCTGTGTGGTGGCTCAGTGGTTAGCACTGTTGCTTTTAACACTGGTGTACTGAGTTCAAATCCCACCAAGCATATCTACAGGGTGCTTGTATGTTCTCTCTGTGTTTGTAAAGGTTTTCTCTGGTTTTCTGAGTGGATAGCACTGTATGATGGCTCAGTGGTTAGCACTGTACAGTGGCTCATTGGTTAGCACTGTATGTTGACTCAGTGGTTAGTACTGTATGGTGACTCAGTGCATAGCACTGTATGGTAGCTCAGTGGTTAGAACTGTATTTTAACTTAGTGGTTAGCACTGTTGCTTTTAAGCACTGGTATCCAGAGTTCACATCCCACCAAGCACATCTACAGGGTGTTTGTATGTTCTCCTCGTGTTTGTGTAGGGTTTCTCTGGTTTCCTGAGTGGATAGCAGTGTATGGTGGCTCAGTGGTTAGTGTTGGTTGGTGGCTCAATAGTTAGCACTATATGGTGGCTCAGGGGTTAGGACTGCATGCTGTCTCAGTGGTTAGTACTGTATGGTGGCTCAGTGGTTACCACTGTATGGTGGCTCAATGGTTAGCACTGCATGGTGGCTCAGTGGTTAGCACTGTATGGTGGCTCAGTGGCTAGCACTGTATGGTGGCTCGGTGGTTAGCACTATATGGCGACTCAGTGGTTAGCACTGTGTGGTGGCTCAGTGGTTAGTGTTGGTTGGTGTCTCAATGGTTAGCACTATATGGTGGCTCAGGGGTTAGGACTGTATGGTGGCTCAGTGCTTAGCACTGTTGCTTTTAAGCACTGATATCCTGAGTTCAAATCTCACCAAGCACATCTTCAGGGTGTTTGTATGTTCTCCTTGTATGTGTATGGGTTTTCTCTGGTTTCCTCCCAGACTCCAAAGACTGATAGGGAATGTAGGTTGTGAGCACCAATGGGGACAGTGATGATGATGTCTGTATATTGATGTACAATTAAAGGGAACCTGTCATGTTTAAAAACACAACCTGTAAATATGTTCACAAGTTGCATTTTTTTCTGCAGCAAAACTTGATCTCTTTGCAGTAAAAAAAACTGCGTTTTTTGCTATTTTGCTGCTTTTTTTTTTACTGCAATTTTTTTTCTCCGTCTTTGGTGACATTTGTCTGCAGTACAGAGTTAAATAAAGCTATTTTCATTCACCACAAAAGCCGAAAAAACGCAGCAAAAATGCAGTAAAAAACACAGCAAAAACGCAGCTGTTTTTTCACTGTCTATGCTTTCAATGGTGAAAAAAAGCAGCTAAAAAAGCTGAAAGAATTGACACGTAGCTTCTTTGTTCAAAATCACAAGTTTTCTATTTCAGTCATGAAAAAAATCAAGTGTGTGTGCAGGAGATTCCTGGAATCTCATAGTAAAAGCAGCTTTGTATTTGCATAAAACCAATGTAGAAAATGCAGCAAAAAATGCAGCAAAAATGCAACATGTGAACATAGCCCAATAGTGTTCTGATGCTGCCCAGGAGGAAATTACGGCTGCAGCTGTAACCATGCCCTAAGCACTGACTGACAGCCAGTCCAGCATTAAAGGAGGCTGTCAGTCAGTGATGGGGGCGTGGTTATGACTCGCCCACCCCAGGGCTCTGGGTGACCCGGTGTTGGGCCGGACTAGTCTGGGGGTAGTCAGCGGTGGCAGGGCCCGACTCCTTGACCCTGACGGGGTCAATTAATATGGCGGCTGTGGGGGTGGTGATTATAATAAAGTTTATGGAAGATTCGTGACGCCACCTGTGGATTGTGGCTATGGAGCCGCTGCTGCTGGATAGGGCCCCCGGGGCTGATGTTATGGCAGCTGGGATGCTTCTGCTCCCCACAGGTGGAGCGGGTACCCCGGCGCAACCGTCGGTGCTTGTAAGAGTCTATGGTGTTTTGTGAATGATGCGGTGCAGGGCAGAATAAGGGAAGCGACACCAGGAGTTGCAGTTTCAAGGTCTTTACTCACTGTGGCCAGGGCTGCAGCAGGCTGGTTGCCGTTGGAGTGCTGGAATTCCGCCGATCCCAGGTAACTCTTGGGGTTAATACCGGTGCACCACTTTTATGTCTCTTTCCTTGGCTTCACAGCCTTGACTTTGATAGATGAACTTGTCTTGGCCTCTACCATAGAATCTGGTCAAGGGGGCTTGCCTGAATGAAATCTTGCCCTCTTCCCAGGGGATCTACGGCAGGTTGTGGCCCTGGGCACTTGAAACCACCCCGGGCCTTCGGTGTTACTTGAGGAATTGTCTTGCTTCCTTCAGTCTAGGGACCGTCCCTGAATGCAGCCAGATCCCTCCACCCGATCTTCCTGTGGAACAGGCCACGAGCAAATATGCCCTTCCGTGGCCCTGGGATCCTCTCTTCTCTGTCTGTGGTGTCACCTGGGCCTAGCTGGGCCCCAGGGTCTCCACCAGGAAACTTCTCTCTCTTCACTGTCTCAACCCACTACCACTCTCCTCCTCTGCCTCACGCAGACTGACTACCTAGAACTTCCTGTTTCTACTCTCACTTTTTAGTTGGCTCCTCCCACTTTCCTTGTTGCTAGGCCCCCACCCCATGGAAGGAGAGATGGGTCTTACGGCCCCCCTGACTACAGCACGGGGGTAGCTGCCACTATCTCTGGTCCCTGTATGTGCCTAGCAATGAGTGTTTGTGCAGATTTGCCTGTGAACCGATATGTACCCTTGTCCTTACCTAGGATGGGACATCACACCTCTGGCTGAGGTGCAATGTCTCTGTGGCGACGGAAGCCGCAGGGGCGCCACACTTACAGCAGTGACTGAAGCAGCGCTGGCCACACCTCTATGACTGAAAGCCTGAGGCTGCTGGGAGGAATGAAGTTTATTTCCTCCCTGCAGCAGGGCTCTCAGTGCAGCTCCAGGATGCTATTAACCTCATATTTACAGGTTAATAGTATTTGTATTTACACAACAGGGTATTGATGGTGTTTTCTTATATTTTGGATAGGTCGTCGGACTGTTTTTGGGTCTGATACTTGTCACCTCCCACATTCAGCTCTTGGCAGATTCATCAGAAGCCGTAAGTGAAGTGAACCGTGTACAGATTATTTACAAACATGCCCACTCGTGTTCTGAGTAAACAATCGAGTGGGTGCACCAGAGGGCACATTGGTACAGGGCGCCATTTATCCTCAGGCCGGCCCGGCTTGTACGCTTCTACTTATATACCCTACTGTCATAAAATATCACTGTAGCGTGAACGTTTTACACTTTCCATAAAGTTCACCCAAAAAACAAATATCCTGAACTTTTTGTGAGTTGGGTTTTTGCCCTCAATGACATGTCGCGCCCCAAGTGATAGAGGACAACTAAGAACAAGAAAGTGGAGTAGTCGGAAGAGTGGGCTGGAGACTTCCTGAGAAAATATTCTTTGATTAAAATCAAATTTCCCTTCCCCGGTATTGAGCGAATCTGCGAAGATCAAATTTTGGAAGGTTTGCTCCACCTTATTGTTACGCTCTGGGAAGACACAGTGCGTTGTAATAAAAACTTCCTTAGCATCTTTCATTTATCAGCGAGGCGCAAGTTTAAGGGGGTCTGGGGATATGACACCCCCATATTCGGAGACACTATAGACTTTGTAGAAGTTCTTTTCTGTAATGTCTGATGTGGCCACTTGGTGGCCACAGTGTGGGTGACCACTTCCTTGGTGATCTCCGTTAGTATTAGGAGGGAAGATTTGTACATCCCTTAAAGGGGTGGTCCACTACAAAACATAGTGACCATATCGATGTAAAACTGTGACAGAAGGCTTTTTCTAAATACCTTCTGTTGTCCTTTCTGCGGAGTTTCACTGTACATCACCGCCCAGTATCGCTCCTGCGTGTGTAGCGCCCTTAAGCCATCAGGGTGCTACAAGGTTCTGCATCTCTATCCCTACCCCCTTTGGACCCAGAACCCCTGTGCCGGTACCAACAAAAACCTAAAAGTTTGGACACACCTTCTCATCTCTAGAACAACTGTTAAGAGGAGACTTTGTGCAGCAGGCCTTCTTGGTAAAATATCTGCTAGGAAATCACTGCTAAGGACAGGCAACAAGCAGAAGAGACTTGTTTGGGCTAAAGAACACAAGGAATGGACATTAGACCAGTGGAAATCTGTGCTTTGGTCTGATGAGTCCAAATTTGAGATTTTTGGATCCAACCACCGTGTCTTTGTAGAAAAAGTGAACGGATGGACTCTACATGGCTGGTTCCCACCGTGAAGCATGGAGGAGGAGGTGTGATGGTGTGGGGGTACCTTGCTGGTGACACTGTTGGGGATTTATTCAAAATTGAAGGCATACAGAACCAGCATGGCTACCACAGCATCTTGCAGCGGCATGCTATTCTATCCGGTTTGCGTTTAGTTGGACCATCATTTATTTTTCAACAGGACATTGACCCCAAACACACCTCCAGGCTGTGTAAGGGCTATTTGACTAAGAAGGAGAGTGATGGGGTGCTACGCCAGATGACCTGGCCTCTACAGTCACCAGACCTGAACCCAATCGAGATGGTTTGGGGTGAGCTGGACCGCGGAGTGAAGGCAAAATGGCCAACAAGTGCTAAGCATCTCTGGGAACTCCTTCAAGACTGTTGGAAAACCATTTCCGGTGACTACCTCTTGAAGCTCATCAAGAGAATGCCAAGAGTGTGCAAAGCAGTAATTAAAGCAAAAGGTGGCTACTTTGCAGAACCTAGAATATAAGACATATTTTCAGTAGTTTCTTACTTTTTTAAGTATTTCATTCCACATGTTTTAATTCATAGTTTTGATGCCTTAAATGTGAATCTACAATTTTTAGAGTCCTGAAAATAAAGAAAACTCTTTGAATTAAGAGGTGTGTCCAAACTTTTGGTCTGTACTGTACCAAAGAACCAAACTGGCACTTGGACGAAGGGGACCTGGAGGCAAAACCAGCCGGCCTCGGGCAACCAGTCAACATCTACCAGCAGTGAGTAAGCCAGTTGCACTAAACCTCTGTGTGGACTACCTTCTTTCGACGCCCACTACACCATATATTGTCTGGGGTAATACCCTACTTGCGGAGGTTCTACTATTCTAGCTGCAAATACTATCAGCCCCAGTAGAGACATTCTACAGCGGCGGCTCCCTACACTTAGCTGCAACTCCGCAAGTGGCGTCACAAGTGAACATTATCTTATTCTCCCCTGTAAATATCCCCATTACAAAAAGGGCCCAGGGCACGGAACCGGTTAACGGCCACCACCATAACTTCCCCAAGACCTATACTGCTCGGAACCGAGTACCCCATGTCCGTAGGTGCGACACTTGCGACGCTCTGCTATGAAGGAGAGAACACGCTAGATGATGGGTTGTGACGTGCAATGAAACTCTGCCCATAGCCCAGTCACTCAGGAGACTGGGTCCCTCCTCGGTGTTGCTGGGTCAACTTGACGTGACATCTCCGGACATCAGAGGTCATTACAGCCTGGGTCAAGTGATGGGGGTGAGTAGACAGCTATAGTGCCACTCACAGGCAGAATGGACAACAGAAAGTATTTAGAAGAAGCCTTCTGTCTCAGCTTTAAATCAATGTGGCCACTGTGCTTTGCAGTGGAGCACCTCTTTAAGGGTGGAGTTGTAAGGAAACAAAAGGGGAGAGAGAGGAGAAAGACGCTGTGCTTGTGGAAGGCATGGTGAGTGGGAGCCTCTGAAAAGTACCTAAATTTGGCCAGACCTTCGGGTCAAACTCGGATACTCAACACGCAGGGTCCAAGAAAGTGAGGACCAGGCATTTATCACCAAGTACTGCATCCCAAAAAGAGGAGTCCGTGTGAGTCCATGTATTTCTGAGTGATGATGGTCTTCGACTGGAAAAACACTCAATGTTTCCTCTCAGTGGTAGAAGACCAGTACGGCTCTAAAGAGAAAAGGCCCTGGACATACACTCTGTGCAGAAATATTAGGCAAGTTGTATTTTAGAGAATTTTTTTTATTATTGATCAACAACTACGTTCTCAATCAGCCCAAAAGACTCATAAATATCAAAGCTTAATATTTTTGGAAGTTGGAGTGGGTTTTTTTTTATTTGGCTATCTTAGGAGGATATCTGTTTGTGCAGGTAACTATTACTGTGCAGAATTATTAGGCAACTTAATAAAAAGAAAATACAGTCATGGCCAAAAGTTTTGAGAATGCTACAAATATTAATTTTTACAAAGTCTACTGCTTAAGTTTTTCTAATGGCAATTTGCATATACTCCAGAATGTCATAAAGAGTGATCAGATTAACAGCAATTACTTGCAAAGTCAATATTGGCTAAGAAAATGAACTTTAACCCCCAAAACACATTTCAACATCCTTGCATTCCTGCCTTAAAAGGAGCAGCTAACATTGTTTTAGTGATTGTTCCATTAACACAGGTGTGGGTGTTGATGAGGACAGGGCTGACGATCAATCAGTCATGATTAAGTAAGAATGACACCACTGGACACTTTAAAAGGAGGCTGGTGCTTGGTATCATTGTTTCTCTTCAGTTAACCATGGTTATCTCTAAAGAAACACGTGCAGCCATCATTGCTCTGCACAAAAATGCCCTAACAGAGAAGAGTATCGCAGCTACAAAGATTGCACCTCAGTCATCATCAAGAACTTCAAGGAGAGAGCTTCAATTGTTGCCAAAAAAGCTCCAGGGCGCCCAAGAAGGACCAGCAAACGCCAGGACCGTATCTTAAAACTGTTTCAGCTGCGGGATTGGACAACCAGCAGTGCCGAGCTAGCTCAGCAATGGCAGCAGGCTGGTGTGAGGGCTTCTGCACGCACTGTGAGGCGGAGACTGCTTGAGCAAGGCCTGGTTTCAAGGAGGGCAGCAAAGAAGCCACTTCTCTCCAGAAAAACATCAGGGACCGACTGATATTCTGCAAAAGGTACAGGGAGTGGACTGCTGAGGACTGGGGTAAAGGCATTTTCTCAGATGAATCCCTTTTCGATTGTTTTGGACATCTGGAAAACAGGTTATTAGGAGAAGAAGAGGTGAGCGCTGCCACCAGTCTTGTCTCATGCCAACTGTTAAGCATCCTGAAACCATTCATGTGTGGGTTTGCTTCTCAGCCAAGGGAATCGCACCACTCACAGTCTTACCTAAAAACACAGCCATGAATAAAGAATGGCACCAGAATGTCCTCCAAGAGCAACGTCTCCCAACTGTCCAAGAGCAGTTTGGCGCCCAACAATGCCTTTTCCAGCATGATGGAGCACCTTGCCATAAAGCAAAGGTGATCACTAAATGGCTCATGGAACAAAACATAGAGATTTTGGGTCCATGGCCTGGAAACTCCCCAGATCTTAATCCAATTGACAACTTGTGGGCAATCATCAAGAGACGGGTGGACAAACAAAAACCAACAAATTCTGGCAAAATGCAAGCATTGCTTATGCAAGAATGGACAGCAATCAGTCAGGATTTGCTCCAGAAGATGATTGAGAGCTGCCAGGGAGAATTGCAGAGGCCCTGAAGAAGAAGGGTCAACACTGCAAATATTCACTTGCTGCATTAACTCATTCTAACTGTCAATAGAACCGTTTGGTCTCATAATATGATTGCAATTATATTTCTGTATGTGATGTAAACATCAGACAAACACAATTAAAAACCAGAGGGCAACAGATCATGTGAAAATATCATTTTGGTGTCATTCTCAAAACTTTTGGCCATGACTGTATATTCCCATCTCACTTGTTTATTTTCAGCAGGTAAACCAATATAACTGCACACAATTTAGAAATAAACATTTCTGACATGCAAAAACAAACCCCCCTAAAATTAGTGCCCAATATAGCCCCCTTTCTTTCTGATGACACTCAGCAGCCGACCATCCATAGATTCTGTCATTGCTTTATCTGTTTACTTTAAACATTGCGTGCAGCAGCCACCACAGCCTCCAGACACTGTTCCGAGAGGTGGACTGTTTTCCCTCCCTGTAGATCTTACATTTTATGAGGCAGCACAGGTTCTCTATGGGGTTCAGATCAGGTGAACAAGGGGGCCATGTCATTATTTTTTCATCTTTTAGACCTTTACTGGCCAGCCACGCTGTGTAGTAGATGGTTACATCTGATGGAGCATTGTCCTGCATGAAAATCATGTTTTTCTTGAACGATACCGACTTCTTTCTGTACCACTGCTTGAAGACGTTGTCTTCCAGAAACTGGCAGTAGGTCTTGGAGTTGAGGTTCACTCCATCCTCAAACCGAAAAGGTCCCACAAGTTGATATTTGATGATCCCAGCCCATACCAGTGCCCACCTCCACCTTGCTGGCGTCTGAGTCGGAGCGGAGCTCTCTGCCCTTTACTGATCCAGCCTCTGGCCCATCCATCTGTCCATCAAGAGTCACTCTCATTTCATCAGTCTATAAAACCGGTGAAAAATCAGTCTTAAGATATTTCTTGGCCCAGTCTTGACGTTTTATGTTATGTTTCTTGCTCAGAGGTGATGGTTTTTCAGCCTTCCTTACCTTGGCCATGTCCCTGAGTATGGCACACCTTGTGCTTTTTGATACTCCAGTAACGTTGCAGCTCTGAAATATGGCCAAACTGGTGGCAAATGGCATCTTGGCAGCTTCACGCTTGATTTTCCTCAATTCATGGGCAGTTGTTTTGCGCCTTTTTTGCCCAGCATGCTTCTTGCGACCCTGTTGGCTATTTGCCGTGAAACGCTTGATTGTTCGGTGATCACGTTTCAAAAGTTTGGCAATTTCAAGACACTGCATCCCTCTGCAAGACAGCTCACAATTTTCGACTTTTCAGAGCCCCTCAAATCTCTCTTCTGACCCATTTTGCCAAAGGAAAGGAAGTTGCCTAATAATTAAGCACCCCTTATATAGGGTGTTGATGTCATTACACCGCACCCCTCCTCATTACAGAGGCACATCACCTGATTTACTTAATTGGTAGTTGGCTCTCAGCCTATACAGCTTGGAGTAGGACAACATGTATAAAAAGTATCATGTGATCGAAACACTCATTTGCCTAATAATTCCGCACACAGTGTACAGTGAAAGAGTGTTGTCTCATTGGCCACTCTAATAGCTTTTCGGTTGGACGGAGTGTACCAAAAATACTGTTTAATTCTGCATATGTGCGATGACGCTGGGGAGGAGGATGAGAGGCTTGAAGGTAACTGTGAAGGCCAAAGTACAAGGTAAGCGCTCAGCCGTAAAATATGCTGTGACTGTTGCTATTGAAACTTCATTCGGGGTGTGTGCCTGCATCATGCGTGAAAATCCCTGTTATTTACACCTTCAAGTAAAGTTTCTTCACCTTCAAGTGTTAAAGGGAACCTGTCAGGTGCAATATGCAGCCAGGACCACGAGCAGTTCTGGGTGCATATTGCTATTCCCTGTCTAACTGTCCCTGTATACACTAGCATACATAAAGAGATCTTTAGAAAACGTATTTCTAAAGATCTTTTATCATATGCTAATGAGGCCAGTGACTAGTTGCAAGGGCATTAGTTCCCTTGGCTAGTTGGCCACCTTAGCATGTTAGTACACCCCTGTGGGCGTGCTATCATGCTAATGAATGCGCAGCGTCAGAGGATGATCTCACTCACCTCTCTGCTGCCATCACATCCGAGTCCTGGATTTCGACTCAGTGCACATGATCCCAGACTTTCGGTCATGAGCACTATGAAGCCGGGTGTACCAGTCCTGGATTCGAACCTATGTAGTGTGCGTGACCGAAAGTTCGGGGACTTGAGCGGTCACACTAAGGCCACAAACACTGCGAAACGGGCCAGACAGTTATCAATGCACCCAGCAACCATGGTGAAGTTGGTTTCTTATTCCTCCAGTTTCTTATTTTGACAATTATTTCTCTTTGGGGTTTTTTTTACAGGTTTAATGACAAAAATAAAAATCACAACAATAAAATACAATGTAGTGCAGAGCCCTGATGAGAATGCACTTACAAGCAGATACAAAAATGAAAAAACTGGCACTAAAATGGACATTAAAGTGGGCACCGAAAGGGTGAAATGACTTTGGGCCACTGATATGACAATACATAGGTAAGGAAGGTTGACCTCGGGGAGATCAACATCCAACACCGAGGAGACACCATCACGTGTTTCTCAACACTGGCAGGAAACTAGCCAGGTCTTTCACCGGGAAGGAACAACCATGGGAAGGGCAGTCTCCAGTCAAGGAGACCACCTATGCCAAAACATAGTATCCATCCACAGACAGCTGTTTCGGGGTATTTGCCCCTCATCAGTGTGGAGTAGGAAACTGGCTAGTGGGAGCAATGCCTGGTAGAAGACTACATAGGTAAAGATGGTTGACCTTGGAGAGATCAACATCCAACACTGCGGAGACACCATCACGTGTTTCTCAACGCAGTGACACTAGAACAAGGCGCCCTGGAAAAATATGCAAAACAAGAATGCTGCGGAGACACTGTGACGCCCTGGGCAAGCCAGGGGTCACAGGTCATAACACCACCACACCCTACACCCCAGTTAGAAACACCTAAGCTAACCCAAAAATCCTTGTTGCCTTCCTCCAGGGGCTGATGTCCACACCAGGGGGTGGGCCAGGCGGTTGGCTCCGCCCACCGAGGAGTTCACAGCCCTGGAGGCGGGAAGAACCAGCAGTTAAGTTAGGGAAGTGAAGGAGTAAACAGTGAAGTGAAGTGAAGTGGTAAAGGAGTAGAGAAAGTGACAGTTTGTAAAACCTGAAGTTGGTCCGGGTGTGTGCCCCGGACTGAGAGACAGCAAGGTCAGCAGACGGCGGTGATTGTCCGCAGGGGTGACTGCTCGGAGGTTGCTGGAAGGACGGCGGACGGGTGGTGACCCGGCGGTCTGGAGCAGTATACGAAGAACAGTCAGCACCAGAGCAGGGGCCTTTCGGATCCCGGCAAGGCTAGGAGTCGCCATAATTTGCCAAATCCGTCAGTGAAGGGGACGACTGTCTCCCAACAACCAAGTCCCGATTGAAGGCAACAGTCCAACCGTAACAGAGAGACACCGCCACCGCCAGGGCACCAGTTTCTCAGGGCCAGCGCCTGCGGGCAAAGTAGGGCTCCTCCGGCCCATATCCAAGCCGGGGAGCGGGTTACCGGTGGGAACCCATCGCAACCATCATCATCTTAGGTGCAGGAAAAGGGACCGTCACCGTCAACTACTGGGGAAAAGCAAGTGCAGCCGTCCGTGGGAACCGTCTTTCCTGCCGTGTGTTTTACCGAGAACTGTGTCATCGTCTCAGGCTGAGTGAGTACCACAGTGCCGCAAGGCACAGCGCTGCCCCCGCGTCCCTGCACCCCACCGAGCCCTGCATCACCCACCTCATCACTGGGCCCCGGGATCACCAACCCCTACCCACGGAGGGGCAACACAACAACTAGCTGCGCCATATCATCATTCCCGGGATCCCCATACAGAGCAGCGGTGGTGTCAACAAATCACCACAACCGTGGGTGGCGTCACGGACAATAAACTATATCCCAAAACCCAATCCCCTTTCACTCACGGGCGAGGAGCGCCGCTAGAGTCCCCGGGATCCGGCTCATCGCTCGAGCCACCGAGCAGCAGCAGGCCGCAGCAGCCGCGGCAGCCGGACCCGAGCAGTGGGAGAGCGCGGCGTCCCCTCCTCCGCCCGCGACACCACCATCACATGTTTCTCAACGCTGGCAGGAAACTAGATATGACATTACAGACACACAGAAAGTGATGCCCTGGTCCCTCCAGCCTGGCCCAAATGGGTTCTGGGCATCAGAACTGGCATTAGAGTGGGCAAATAGCCAATTTTCAGAGATTTTAATAAGTAAGGCTACTTTCACACATCCGGATTTTTGCTCTGCGGCACAATACGGCGTTCTGCAGAAAAACCGCAACCGGCTTTTGTAACGCCGCTTGCGTTTTTTTTTTGCATAGACTTACATTAGTGCCGTATTGTGCCGCAGGGGCTTGCGTTTGGTCCGTTTTTTGCCGCATGCGGCAGATTTAGCCGATGCCGCGGCCGGATCGAACGTTCCCTGCAACGTTTTTTGCTCCGGCAAAAAACACCGCATTGCGCCGCATCCGGCCGCTGCGGCGCATTTTTCAATGCATACCTATGGAGGCCGGATGCGGCGCGATGCGGAAAAAAACGCATCTGGTCGCCGCATGCGGTTTTTTCCACTGCGCATGCTCAGTAGCATGCCGCAACCGGAAAAAAACGGACGGGCCGCATGTAAAAACGTATGCAACGGATGCGGTGTTTTCGCCGCATCCGTTGCATAGTTTTCACAGCCGGATTGAGCCGCAGGGCTCAAACCGGATGTGTGAAAGTAGCCTTAGGCTACTTTCACACATCCAGCTTGAGCTCTGCGGCTCAATCCGGCTGTGCAAGCTATGCAACGGATGCGGTGAAAACACCGTATCCTTTGCATAAGTTTTTCCTTTGCGGCCAGTCCGGTTTTTGCCATAGGCATGCATTGAAAAATGCGCCGCATCGGCCGAATGCGGCGCGATGCGGTTTTTTTTTGCCGCACGAAAAAACGTGCCAGGCAACGTTCCATCCGGCCGCCGCATCGGCTAAATCTGCCGCATGCGGCAAAAACCGGACGGAACGCAAGGCCATGCGGCACAATGCGGCACTAATTAAAGTCTATGCAGGAAAATCTCAACCGGCAGCAAAAAAAAACCGGTTGCGATTTTCCTGCAAAGTGCCGGATTGTGCCGCATAGCAAAAACCGGAGGTGTGAAAGTAGCCTAAAAGGGTTAAATGACGTTGGACCACCGATCTGAGCCCTGAATAAGAAGCTGTAGTTTCGGTTTTGTTTTCCTGAGATGATGGAATCCCCCCTCCTTCCCCTTTCTCCAGCGCTGCCGTATATAAAGCGGCCTCATCCGCTCACTGTTATATCCCTGCTGCTGGCTGACAGACGGACGGACGGACGGACGGACGGAGCTCTGCACATCCGGGAGGTGAGACAGCACAATCCTATTATTTCTTATGGGGAGGATCACACATGTATAATGCGCAGTGTTCTGCCGGGGATTTAATGACAGAACGCATGACATGATTCACGAACAATCGCAAACAGAATAGATATTGTTTAACGATGCTGAAGCTGGTTTCTTAGGCTACTTTCACACTTGCGTTGAACGGTATCCGTTGCATTGCGTTGTGTAACGGATGCAACGGATGTGTTGCATATAGTGACACAACGGATGCAACGGATGCTGCAAAACAACGCAATTCGTTTTGATTTTTTTTTTTTTTTTCCCGGTTTTACCAGCGGCAGACTATAGTGAACGATCAGCTGATCGTTCCCTGCAGCCGGCCGCTGGGTGATCAGCTGATTGCTCCCAGTAGCCGGCCGCCGGGTGATCAGCTGATCGCTCCCGGCTGCCGGGTGATCAGCTGATCGCTCCCTGCAGCCGGCTGCCGGGTGATCAGCTGATCGCTCCCGGCCGCCGGGTGATCAGCTGATCGCTCCCGGCCGCCGGGTGATCAGCTGATCGCTCCCTGCAGCCGGCCGCCGGGTGATCAGCTGATCGCTCCCTGTAGCCGGCCGCCGGGTGATCAGCTGATCGCTCCCGGCCGCCGGGTGATCAGCTGATCGCTCCCTGCAGCCGGCCGCCGGGTGATCAGCTGATCGCTCCCTGCAGCCGGCCGCCGGGTGATCAGCTGATCGCTCCCTGCAGCCGGCCGCCGGGTGATCAGCTGATCGCTCCCTGCAGCCGGCCGCCGGGTGATCAGCTGATCGCTCCCTGCAGCCGGCCGCCGGGTGATCAGCTGATCGCTCCCTGCAGCCGGCCGCCGGGTGATCAGCTGATCGCTCCCTGCAGCCGGCCGCCGGGTGATCAGCTGATCGCTGTCACTTGCCGGCGCCCGGGCATGCCGGCGGGCGGGCGCTCAGCTGAGCGCTGTGACTTGCCGGCGGCCGGGCATGCTGGTGGCCGGTCATTCAGCTGAGCGCTGTCGCTTGCCGGCAGCCGGGCGCTCAGCTGAACGTTCGGCCACCGCGAGCCAAAATAAAGTTTGATTTAAAAAAAAAAAAAAAAAAAAAAAAAAAAAAGAGCATGCGCAGTGAAATCCAGAGGATTCCGCTGCTCAAAATAACGTTACATGCTGCGTTGCTCCCGCTGGGCGGAAGCAACGGAGCGTCGCCCAGCGGAAGCAACGCAGCTCCTTTTGGTACAATCCGTCACCCATACAAGTCTATGGGAAACAGCGGAATCCGTTAACGGATTCCGCTGTTTCCCAAAAGGGCGGATTGTAACGGAAGGAAAATAACGCAAGTGTGAAAGTACCCTTAGGCTACTTTCACACTTGCGTTGAACGGTATCCGTTGCATTGCGTTGTGTAACGGATGCAACGGATGTGTTGCATATAGTGACACAACGGATGCAACGGATGCTGCAAAACAACGCAATTCGTTTTGATTTTTTTTTTTTTTTTTTTCCCGGTTTTACCAGCGGCAGACTATAGTGAACGATCAGCTGATCGTTCCCTGCAGCCGGCCGCTGGGTGATCAGCTGATTGCTCCCAGTAGCCGGCCGCCGGGTGATCAGCTGATCGCTCCCTGCAGCCGGCCGCCGGGTGATCAGCTGATCGCTGTCACTTGCCGGCGGCCGGGCATGCTGGTGGCCGGTCATTCAGCTGAGCGCTGTCGCTTGCCGACGGCCGGGCGCTCAGCTGAACGTTCGGCCACCGCGAGCCAAAATAAAGTTTGATTTAAAAAAAAAAAAAAAAAAAAAAAAAAAAGAGCATGCGCAGTGAAATCCAGAGGATTCCGCTGCTCAAAATAACGTTACATGCTGCGTTCCTCCCGCTGGGCGGAAGCAACGGAGCGTCGCCCAGCGGAAGCAACGCAGCTCCTTTTGGTACAATCCGTCAACCATACAAGTCTATGGGAAACAGCGGAATCCGTTAACGGATTCCGCTGTTTCCCAAAAGGGCGGATTGTAACGGAAGGAAAATAACGCAAGTGTGAAAGTACCCTTATTCGGCAATTTAGTATTTTCAGTTTTTAACAGGTTTAACAAAAATCACACCTCACAATAATACAAATACAATGCAGTGATGAGCCCTAATATAAATACACTCAAAATCAGCTGCGAAAATAATAAAACAGGCAAAAAAATGAGCATCAAAGTGGGCACCGAAGTATGTCAGTGAAAGGGTTAAATGGCTTTGGGCCGCTGATCTAACACCATAATTGCATATCTAGTGATGCCTCTAATCAAACTCAAGTGACCCCAGCCAAAGGGGTTCTGGGCATCAGAACTGGCATCAAAATGGGCAAAACCACAGTTTTCACAGATTTGAATAATTAACTGGTGTTCTTGAGGGGTTAAATCTGAATTTGATGTGCGGCATCACTAGGTATGTAAATGTGGTGTGAGATCAGTGGCCCAAAGCCATTTAACCCCTTCAAAACACCAGTTACCTATTCAAATATGTGAAATCTGGCTGTGTGCCCACTTTGATGCCAGTTCTGATGCCCAGAACCCCTTTGGGCCAGGCTGAAGTCACTTGAATTTGATTAGGGGCATCACTAGATATGCAATTATGGTGTTAGATCAGCGGCCCAAAGCCATTTAACCCTTTCACTAATATACTTCGGTGCCCTCTTTGACGCCCATTTTTTTGCCAGTTTTACAATTTTCGCAGCTGATTTTGAGTGTATTTATATTAGGGCTCATCAGTGCATTGTATTGTATTATTGTGATGTGTGATTTTTGTTGTTAAACCTGTTAAAAACAAAATACTAAATTGCCGAATAAGAAACTGGATGAATAAGAAACCAACTTCAGCATCGTTATTGTTTAGTTAGGCTGCTTTCACACATCCGGCTTGAGCTCTGCGGCTCAATCCGGCTGTGCAAGCTATGCAACGGATGCGGTGAAAACACCGCATCCTTTGCATAAGTTTTTCCTTTGCGGCCAGTTCGGTTTTTGCCGCTTGCGGCATGCTACTGAGCATGCGCAGTGGCAAAAACCGCATGCGGCGGCCGGATGCGGTTATTGCCGCATCGCGCCGCATCCGGCCGCCATAAGCATGCATTGAAAAATGCGCTGCATCGGCCGAATGCGGCGCGATGCGGTTTTTTTTGCCGCACGAAAAAACGTGCCAGGCAACGTTCCATCCGGCCGCCGCATCGGTTAAATCTGCCACATGCGGCAAAAACCGGACGGAACGCAAGGCCATGCGGCACAATGCGGCACTAATTAAAGTCTATGCAGGAAAATCGCAACCGGCAGCAAAAAAAAACGGTTGCGATTTTCCTGCAAAGTGCCGGATTGTACCGCATTGCAGAAACCGGAGGTGTGAAAGCAGCCTTAAAGGGCTATTTACCAAGATGGAAAAGTCATTATTGATCACCAGTGGTCCGACGGCTGGAACCCCCACTGCCCTGGAGAATATGGTCAGTAATAGCGGTGTACAGGAAGGAGAGTATATGCCAGTTTATTAATTAAAAAGAAATCCTGGAAGTTCCAACATAATCCAAAGAGTAATGTCCCATGATGGCCATCATTTCCTGTGGAGATTCATTCTGAGAACTCTTAGATGCTGACCAGGAGTGACCTATGGAGCATCGTTCTGAGAACTCTTAGATGCTGACCAGGAGTGACCTATGCAGCATCGTTCTGAGAACTCTTAGACGCTGACCAGAAGTGACCTATGGAGACTCGTTCTGAAAACTCTTAGACGCTGACCAGGAGTGACCTATGGAGCATCGTTCTGAGAACTCTTAGACGCTGACCAGGAGTGACCTATGGAGACTCGTTCTGAAAACTCTTAGACGCTGACCAGGAGTGACCTATGGAGCATCGTTCTGAGAACTCTTAGACGCTGACCAGAAGTGACCTATGGAGCATCATTCTGAGAACTCTTAGACGCTGACCAGGAGTGACCTATGGAGCATCGTTCTGAGAACTCTTAGACGCTGACCAGGAGTGACCTATGGAGCATCGTTCTGAGAACTCTTAGATGCTGACCAGAAGTGACCTATGGAGACTCGTTCTGAGAACTCTTAGACGCTGACCAGGAGTGACCTATGGAGCATCGTCCTGAGAGAGCTAACAGAACAAGGTTCCATAGTAATTGATAAACCTCTTAGGACATTACTCTTTGGATTACGTTGGAACTTCCAGGTTTTTTTTTTTTAATTAATATATTGGTGAATGAGGGAGTTTGGAGGAGTGGTTACTCCCCAATTGGATTGTGTTGTAACATCGTGTTTTGTTTTTTTAATTAATACATTGATGAACGATGGCGTGTGGGGGAGTTTTTAATCAAATAAACTGGAAAAGCTTAGTTCTGGAACTGCCCCGTTACCTGATAGTGGCCGCAGCCGGGTACTGAACATTCGCCTACCATTCACATCAATAGGAGACGGATGTTCAGTACCCGACTGCGGCCGATATCAGAAGACTGGGCAGCCCCAGAACTAAGCATTTCTAGTTGCCTCCTGCCACCGACTGCACTTAAAACATCTGATCGGCAGGGGTGCCGGGTGTCGGACACTAGCATTTGTTGACCTACCAGAAGGATAGGCCATCAATGTAAAAATAGTGGGTAAAATCTTTAACTCTATGCGTAATGGGGTGTCTGATAGATGACTATCCATTACTAACCCCTGGGCTTGATGTCAGCTGTCAATTAACAGCTGACATCAACCCCAAAAGTATTACCCTGATTGCCACTGCACCAGGCCAATCTGGAAATACCGGACAAGCGCCAGGATTGGCGCATCTAATGGATAAGCCATTTCTGGGGCAGCTGGAGGTTTTTTTTCTGGCTGGGAAGGGCCAAATTACCATGGGCTCTCCCGGCCTCATAATACCAGCCCTCAGCTGGCTGCTTTACCTTGGCTGGTTATCAAAAATAGGGAGGACTACACGCCATTTTTATACTAATTATTTAAATAATGTAAACAAAAATGGCTTGAGATCCCCTTTATTTTTGACTAGCTGTACTACCCGGCTTCGCCCGGGTCAATAACTGTTGTTAACAAAATAGAATATATTAACAAAAAAAATTTCTGCACACAAAAACCACAAAACAAATAGATAGAAATGTAATTATTAAAAGGCAAAAACTAAGCAATAGAAGCATTTCACAACATATACAATATTTCAACACCACAGATATTCCACATAGATTTATCTAAATTGGCCAAGTAATGTGCTCCATCTGTCTCTTTCCAGGTCTGTCTCTTTCCAGGTCTGTCTCTTTCTCCATCTGTCTCTTTCCCCGTCTGTCTCTTTCCCCGTCTGTCTCTTTCCCCGTCTGTCTCTTTCCCCGTCTGCCTGTCTCTGTCTGTCTCTTTTTTGTCTGTCTCTATCTCTCTGTTTCTTTCCCCATCTGTCTCTTTCTAGGTCTGTCTCTTTCCCAAGTCTGTCTTTTTCCCCGTCTGTCTCCTCGTCTCTTTGTATGTGTCTTTTCCTGCCTGTCTCTTTCATTGTCTGCCTGTCACTGTCTGTCTTTTCCTTGTCTGTCTCTATCAAGGTCTATGTCTTTCCCCAACTATCTTTGTCTGTCTCTCTGGCTGTCTCCACCTTTCCTGTCTGCCTGTCTCTGTCCCTGTCTGCATGTCTGTCTGTCTCTTTCCCCATCTGTCTCTTTCCCCATCTGTCTCTTTCCCCATCTGTCTCTTTCCCTGTCTGTCTCTTTCCAGGTCTGTCTCTTTCCAGGTCTGTCTCTTTCCAGGTCTGTCTCTTTCCCCGGTCTGTCTCTTTCCAGGTCTGTCTCTTTCCAGGTCTGTCTCTTTCCAGGTCTGTCTCTTTCCCCGGTCTGTCTCTTTCCCCGGTCTGTCTCTTTCCAGGTCTGTCTCTTTCCAGGTCTGTCTCTTTCCAGGTCTGTCTCTTTCCAGGTCAGTCTCTTTCTAGTTACCACAGACTCAGCACTGGGATTAAACCCAGCCAAGTAAGAAGTGATTAAACACCACAGTTATTTATAATAAATTTGCATTTTTATTCATAATCATTTTCATTTAAATACAACAAACAAGAGAGCCACCTGGGGGCTCAGTGTAAACCAGATATAATAAATACAAATTGTATCCACCTTAAACCAATTCATCCATATGTAAAAAATCACTATATCAATACATGTCTACTGTCAATAATTCATATCACATGAATAGTGCTATCATCTCTAAAAACAGAACAGTAGATATCTCAAGTTGATAATCCCAACTAAGCTATTGCTGGAGATCATCACCATATGCACAATGTATAGTGAGAAAGGATTCTATAAGGACGGAGGTGGGCGGGATATTTACATCCTGCTCATCTCCGCCCCTCCGCTTCAATTGGCCGCCTGCCGTGTGACGTCGCTATGACGCCGCACGACCCGCCCCCCTAAGGAAGGTGGCGGGTTGCCGGCCAGAGGGACGTCGCACGGCAGGTATGTGCGTGTGAAGCTGCCGTAGCGATAATAATCGCTACGGCAGCTTTCACTAGATATCGCACGTGCGACGGGGGCGGAACTATCGCTGCAGCATCGGTAACACATTGTTACCGATGTCGCAACGTGCAAAGCACCCCTAACTCTTGTAATCTCCACCAATCCGCTGACCAAACTCATTGTTCATTGTTTACATGCACAGTTCTGTATCTTTGGTAGTGGTTGTGCCTTGTATCACAGCTCCGTCCCATTAACTTGAATTTGACTGAACTTCTCTAAGCTGTAATATCAGGCAGGTCCTCTAGCAAAAGTACAGAGCTTGTCTGGTAAACCATCAAGGGGACATGATGCTCGTTGGTGCATTACGTTCCTTACATTCAGCTGATTGGTAGGAGTTTCGAGAGCCTGATATTTATGGTTTATACTGTGGTTAATATTGTAGTCCCAGAAGCTCCTTTAAGGTATAATTTTAGAAAAAAATGTGTATTTCTTCGGCGCTCTATTGGGAGACCCAGACGATTGGGTGTATAGCACTGCCTCCGGAGGCCACACAAAGCAATTACACTAAAAAGTGTAAGGCCCCTCCCCTTCTGGCTATACACCCCCAGTGGGATCACTGGCTCACCAGTTTTCTGCTTTGTGCGAAGGAGGTCAGACATCCACGCATAGCTCCACTGTTTGTAGTCAGCAGTAGCTGCTGGCTCTATCGGATGGAAGAAAAGAGGGCCCATATAGGGCCCCCAGCATGCTCCCTTCTCACCCGCGGTGGTGCTTGTAAGGTTGAGGTACCTATTGCTGGTACAGAGGCTGGAGCCCACATGCTGTTTTCCTTCCACATCCCCTGGAGGGCTCTGTGGAAGTGGGATCTTGCCGGCCCTTAAGCCCTGGGGCCGGGCTCCATCCACAGACCCATAGAACCTGCTGGATTGGGAGCGGGAGTGCCGTTCAGGGACAAGGCCCTGCAACTTTCAGGTACTCTGTGTCCCCGGCAGGCACGGACACTCTCAGGGCTTGCTGAGCGTTGTAGTGCGCCGGGGACAGTGGCGCTGTACGCTGGGGGTTAGGTCACTGCAGCTTTGCTGAGTGACGTTGTGTGTTGGGAACTACTGCGCCGACCGCTCCTGGAGCGGCGGCGCAGCTGCGACTTGTGGTGCGCCGGGGGCTTTGCGCCGACCGCGCTTTTACGGCGGCGGCGCTTCTAACTTTAGCCCCCGGCTTCTGCGGCCTAGCGCCGCTTCGTTCCCGCCCCCACCCTGTCAATCAGGGTAGGGGAGAGACGCTGCTCAATGGCAGCGCCGAGGGCTGGAGCTTTATTTACATGCTCCAGCCCTCTCACTAGGCACAAGGGGAAGCAGACTTCCCGCTCTTCGTCGATGTACGCCCAGGGCCCGCCCCCCCTCTCCACAAGGACGCCGGCAGCCATTACACATGCGATCTGGCTGGGGAAAGGCAGCAGGCTCTGGGAGACCCAGACTAGAGGGATTTCTGGCGACCACACACCGCTCCTAAGCGGGCGGTAAGCTGCACAGTAGTGCTGGCCCCACTAGTGCCTCAGTGATATATTAGTGTACTTTTTTCTTGGTACCATATATATATATAGTTGCACTGTAGGTCGCTTCTTGGCTGGACACCCTGTACTGCTCTGAGGAGGCAGCAACATGTCATCCGCAAAACGCAAGGCTGCCAAGGCACGGGCTGTGTGCACTGTTTGTACTGCATGTGGGGCTGATCTACCGGCAGGCTCCAATGATTCACATTGTGTGCAATGTTCAGTCCCAGTGGCACTTCGTCAGCCAGAGCCTATTGTGGTGGTAGCCCAGGCAGAGACGCCTGTGAACCCTGCCCCGGTGACGGGGACAGACTTTGCAGTGTTTGCTGATAAAATGTCTGAGGCTATGACAAAAATCCTGGAGACCTTGCAGGCCAGGCCAGTTCCTCAGACCATGGACACTGCTGTGGCTATGCTCTCTAGTCCCCCTCAGTTGGAACTAATCCGTACTTCAAGGGGGTCTCAAGCATCACAAGCTGAAGTCTCTGACTCAGATGACAGTCCCAGGCAGCCTAAGCGAGCTCGCTGGGAAAGACCCTCGACGTCATCACACTGCTCAGGGTCTCAGCGAGAAGAATCTCTCTGTGATGAGACTGAGGACGGTGATCAGGATTCTAATCCTGAGGCCCCTCTCAATCTGGATGCCCCTGATGGTGACGCCATGGTTAATGACCTTATATCGGCGATTAATAGACTGTTGGATATTTCTCCCCCAGCCCCTTCTGCAGAGGAGGCAGCTGCACAGCAGGAGAAGTTCCATTTCCTGTATCCCAAGCGTAAATTAAGTGCTTTTTTGGACCACTCTGACTTCAGAGAATCGATCCAGAAACACGACGCTCATCCAGATAAGCGTTTCTCTAAACGTTCTAAGGATACCCGTTATCCTTTTCCCGCTGAAGTGGCCAAACGCTGGACCCAGTGCCCAAAGGTGGATCCCCCAATTTCCAAGCTTGCGGCTAGATCCATAGTCGCAGTAGAGGATGGCGCTTCACTTAAAGATGCCAACGACAGACAGATGGACCTTTGGTTGAAATCTGTCTATGAAGCTATCGGCGCGTCGTTTGCTCCAGCATTCGCGGCCGTGTGGGCACTCCAAGCTATTTCAGCTGGTTTAGCACAGGTGGATGCTATCATGCATCCAGCAGTGCCACAGGTGGCGTCCCTAACTTCGCAAATGTCTGCGTTTGCGACCTATGCTATCAATGCTGTCCTAGAATCTACGAGCCGTACCTCTATGGCGGCCGCCAATTCTGTGGTTTTGCGCAGAGCCTTATGGTTAAAGGACTGGAAAGCAGATGCTGGTTCCAAAAAATGCTTAACCAGCTTGCCATTATCTAGAGACAGACTGTTTGGTGAGCCATTGGCTGAAATCATAAAACAGTCCAAGGGTAAGGACTCTTCCTTGCCACAGCCCAGAGCAAGTAAACCTCAACAGAAAAAGTGGCAGTCGAGGTTTCGGTCCTTTCGAGGCTCGGGCAAGCCCCAATTCTCCTCGTCCAAAGGGACTCAGAAAGGACAAGGGAGCTCAGATTCCTGGCGGGCTCACTCACGCCCCAGGAAAGCAAATGGAGGAACCGCTTCCAAGGCGGCTACCTCATGACTTTCGGCCTCCTCCCTCCGCATCCTCGGTCGGTGGCAGGCTCTCCCGCTTTTGCGACATTTGGCTGTCACAGGTCAAAGACCGGTGGGTAACAGACATTTTGTCTCGCGGGTACAGAATCGAGTTCAGTTCTCGGCCTCCACTTCGGTTCTTCAGAACCTCCCCACACCCCAACCGAGCAGATGCCCTGCTGCAGGCGGTGGACTCTCTAAGAGCAGAAGGAGTCGTGATCCCTGTCCCCCCTCTGGAACGGGGGCGAGGATTTTACTCCAATCTCTTTGTGGTTCCAAAAAAGGACGGCTCCTTCCGTCCTGTTCTGGACCTAAAACTGCTCAACAAGCATGTGAACGCCAGGCGGTTCCGGATGGAATCCCTCCGCTCAGTCATTGCCTCAATGTCCCAAGGAGATTTCCTAGCATCAATAGACATCAAAGATGCTTATCTCCACGTGCCGATTGCTACGGAGCACCAACGCTTTCTGCGCTTCGTGATAGGAGACGAACATCTTCAGTTCGTGGCTCTGCCATTTGGTCTGGCGACAGCCCCCCGGGTGTTCACCAAGATCATGGCAGCAGTGGTAGCAGTCTTGCACTCTCACGGACACTCTGTGATCCCTTACTTGGACGATCTACTGGTCAAGGCACCCTCTCAGGAGGCATGCCAACTCAGCCTGAATTTTGCACTGGAGACTCTCCAGGCGTTCGGGTGGATCATCAACTTCCCAAAGTCAAATCTGTCACCGACCCAATCACTAACGTATCTTGGCATGGAGTTTCATACTCTCTCAGCGATAGTGAAGCTTCCGCTGAGCAAGCAGCGGTCACTACAGACAGGGGTGCAGGCTCTCCTTCAAGGTCAGTCGCACTCCTTAAGACGCCTCATGCACTTCCTCGGGAAGATGGTGGCGGCAATAGAGGCGGTTCCGTTTGCGCAGTTTCATCTGCGTCCACTTCAATGGGACATTCTCCGCCAATGGGACGGGAAGTCGACATCCCTGGACAGGAAAGTCTCCCTTTCCCAGACGGCCAAGGACTCTCTGCAGTGGTGGCTCCTTTCCACCTCATTATCACAGGGAAGATCCTTCCTACCACCGTCCTGGGCGGTGGTCACGACAGACGCGAGTCTGTCAGGGTGGGGAGCAGTGTTTCTCCACCACAGGGCTCAGGGTACGTGGACTCAGCAGGAGTCCAGCCTTCAGATCAATGTTCTGGAAATCAGAGCAGTGTTTCTTGCCCTACTAGCCTTCCAGCAGTGGCTGGAAGGGAAGCAGATCCGAATTCAATCGGACAACTCCACAGCGGTGGCATACATCAATCACCAAGGAGGGACTCGCAGTCGGCAAGCCTTCCAGGAAGTCCGGCGCATTATGATGTGGGTGGAAGCCACGGCCTCCACCATATCCGCAGTTCACATCCCCGGCGTAGAAAACTGGGAAGCAGACTTCCTCAGTCGCCAGGGCATGGACGCAGGGGAATGGTCCCTTCACCCGGACGTGTTTCAGGAAATCTGTCGCCGATGGGGAAGGCCGGACGTCGACCTAATGGCGTCCCGGCACAACAACAAGGTCCCAACATTCATGGCACGGTCTCGCGATCAAAGAGCTCTAGCAGCAGACGCCCTAGTGCAAGATTGGTCGCAGTTCCGGCTCCCTTATGTGTTTCCACCTCTGGCACTCTTGCCCAGAGTGCTACGCAAGATCAGATCCGACTGCAGCCGCGTCATACTCGTCGCTCCAGACTGGCCGAGGAGGGTGTGGTATCCGGATCTGTGGCATCTCACGGTCGGCCAACCGTGGGCACTACCAGACCGACCAGACTTACTGTCCCAAGGGCCGTTTTTCCATCGGAATTCTGCGGCCCTCAACCTGACTGCGTGGCCATTGAGTCCTGGATCCTAGCGTCTTCAGGCTTATCCCAAGGGGTCGTTGCCACCATGAGACAGGCTAGGAAGCCCACGTCTGCTAAGATCTACCACAGAACGTGGAGGATATTCTTATCCTGGTGCTCTGCTCAGAGAGTGTCTCCCTGGCCATTTGCATTACCTACCCTTCTTTCTTTCCTCCAATCTGGGTTAGAAAAAGGTTTGTCGCTCGGCTCCCTTAAAGGGCAAGTCTCGGCGCTATCCGTCTTTTTTCAGAAGCGTCTAGCACGACTTTCTAAGGTGCGCACGTTCCTACAGGGGGTTTGCCATATAGTTCCCCCGTACAAGCGGCCGTTAGATCCATGGGATCTGAACAGGGTACTAGTTGCCCTCCAGAAGCCGCCCTTCGAGCCTCTGAAGGAGGTTTCACTTTCTAGACTATCACAGAAAGTGGCTTTTCTGGTAGCGATCACATCTCTTCGGAGAGTGTCTGAGCTAGCAGCGTTGTCTTCCAAGGCTCCCTTCCTGGTCTTCCACCAGGACAAGGTAGTGCTGCGCCCCATTCAGGAGTTTCTCCCGAAGGTGGTATCCTCTTTTCATCTTAATCAGGATATCTTTTTGCCTTCGTTTTGTCCTCATGCAGTTCATCGGTATGAGAAGGATTTACATTTGTTAGATCTGGTGAGAGCACTCAGAATCTACATTTCCCGCACAGCGCCCCTGCGCCGTTCGGATGCACTCTTTGTCCTTGTCGCTGGTAAGCGCAAAGGGTCGCAGGCTTCTAAGGCCACCCTGGCTCGATGGATCAAAGAACCAATTCTTGAAGCCTACCGTTCTGCGGGGCTTCAGGTTCCATCAGGGCTGAAGGCCCATTCTACCAGAGCCGTGGGTGCGTCCTGGGCATTGCGACACCAGGCTACGGCTCAACAGGTGTGCCAGGCAGCTACCTGGTCGAGTCTGCACACTTTCACCAAACATTATCAGGTGCATACCTATGCTTCGGCGGACGCCAGCCTAGGTAGAAGAGTCCTGCAGGCGGCAGTTGCCTCCCCGTAGGGGAGGGCTGTCTTGCAGCTCTAACATGAGGTATTTCTTTACCCACCCAGGGACAGCTTTTGGACGTCCCAATCGTCTGGGTCTCCCAATAGAGCGCCGAAGAAGAAGGGAATTTTGTTACTTACCGTAAATTCCTTTTCTTCTAGCTCTTATTGGGAGACCCAGCACCCGCCCTGTTGTCCTTCGGGATTTTTGGTTTGTTTGCGGGTACACATGTTGTTCATGTTGAACGGTTTTCAGTTCTCCGATGTTACTCGGAGTGAATTTGTTTAAACCAGTTATTGGCTTTCCTCCTTCTTGCTTTTGCACTAAAACTGGTGAGCCAGTGATCCCACTGGGGGTGTATAGCCAGAAGGGGAGGGGCCTTACACTTTTTAGTGTAATTGCTTTGTGTGGCCTCCGGAGGCAGTGCTATACACCCAATCGTCTGGGTCTCCCAATAAGAGCTAGAAGAAAAGGAATTTACGGTAAGTAACAAAATTCCCTTCTTTATGTGTTTTATGTTTTGTCCTTGCAGAATGGCAAACTACTTATATGACTCCTATGAAGAGAAGATCCGTCCATGTATTGACCTGATTGACTCCTTGAGGTCACTGGGGGTGGAGAAGGATCTGGCATTACCGGCGATTGCTGTAATCGGTGATCAGAGCTCTGGGAAAAGTTCTGTTCTGGAGGCTTTGTCTGGAATCACACTTCCCCGAGGCAGCGGTGAGCAGAGTTTATTAATCTAGAACAAAGAAATGGAGACAACTCGAGCAATAACTTCCATAAACTTGGCTCTATGTTTGTTGACTTGTGCCACTCTGTGGCGCTATGTTACTTTAAGGGACAGTAATCTGGAAGGGTGATGGAGAGGAAAGGGTTTATTCATATTTATCACTGTATATTAAGAATAATTATTATGATTGTGTAATCAACTCACATGGGATAAATAGGTAAAGCACTGAAAATGCTACAACTGACCCAGCCGGTTCATGTACAGACTAGAGATTCGGACTAGAATAGCCCTAACCCCAGACAAAACCCTAGCTGGTCTTCCATTGTCTGGCATTATCAACGGCAGCACGGTTGGACATCCCAATGGAGAATATCAGCAGCAGGGGGAAGGTATTCATAGCCGCACCCAAAAGGTGACAGGACAGGCAAATGAGTAAATGAAAACACCCAGAGAAAAGGTGCATTCATGATAGAAAATGTACGCATGACAACAATAAACTCTGTCATTGTAGAGAGTCTTCATAGAGCACCATTGTATGACAATAGGGAAAGTTTGATAGAACCTGGATAAAGTAGTATCTTCTAATCTTTGTTACCTATTTTATATTTGGTTTGCAAACTAGCTGTCACGCTGTACAATGGGCTGGTATGAAGCAGTACAGCATATTCCCCACGAGGTGGCAGCAGAGTAGTGAAGGAGAGTCAAAGTCACACTGTAACAGAAAGAAGGCTGAAGTACAGCAGAGTAACTTCAGCAGACAGTTCACAGGAGAACTACTGGGAGGCAATAGAGTAGTCAAACAGTCAGGGTCTAGCCAGGAAGTCGAGTCACTGCAGAGGGAGGATCAAGATCAGGTCAGAGAACAGGGCCGAGGTTGGATGCCAGAAGATCAGGTACGCAGAGGGAAACACAAAGGGCACAGGGAACAGAAGACAAGACCGGAGGGTGAGGATACACAAACATGGGAAAGCAAAAGAACCAGGATGGGTAAACAACAGACAAGAGCGGGAAGTCATGGAATGGGACAGATGGATGAGCGGGGGACGGTACAGGTCAGGGCATGGTAAAAAGGAGTCAGATCAAACAGGAAAACTCACTAGAGCCAGTCACAGGCTGCAGAGTAAAACTATAACCAGCGCTGGAATACTGGTGCAGTGACCAGCTATAGTGTCTTCTGAAACCGGAACAATGGCTGATGGGAGCTAACCCCTGACATGACCATGCCGGGTCTGGGAAACTCTGGAGTGGAGAATACCGGTCCTGGATCATGACACTGTCGCGGGCGGGGAGGAGGGTGTCAGCACTGCGCTCACCCCTCTGCTCGGGTCCGGCTGCTGCTGCTCAGTGGTGGCTCGAGCGGTGGGCCGGATCCTGGGGGTCTCGAGCGGCGCTCCTTGCCCATGAGTGAAAGGGGATTGGGTTTTGGGATAAAGTCTATTGTCCGTGACGCCACCCACGGTTGTGGTAATTTGTTGACACCACCGCTGCTCTGTATGGGGATCCCGGGAGTGATGATGTGGAGCAGCCAGTTGTTGTGTTGCCCCTCCGTGGGTAGGGGATGGTGATCCCGGGGCCCAGTGATGAGGTGGGAGATGCAGGGCTTGGTGGGCGCAGGGACGCGGGGGCAGCGCTGTGCCTTGCGGCACTGTGGTACTCACTCAGCCTGAGACGATGACACAGTTCTCGGTAAAACACACGGCTGGAAAGACGGTTCCCACGGACGGCTGCACTTGCTTTCCCCAGTAGGTGACGGTGATGTCCCTTTTCCTGCACCTGATGTTCCTATGTTGGTAGCGATGGGTTCCCACCGGTAACCCGCTCCCCGGCTTGGATATGGGCCGGAGGAGCCCTACTTTGCCCGCAGGCGCTGGCCCCGAGGAACTGGTGCCCTGGCGGTGGCGGTGTTCCTCCTTAATGGTTGGACTGTTGCCTTCAATCGGGACTTGGTTGTTTGGAGACAGACGTCCCCTTCACTGACGGATGTGGCAAATTATGGCGACTCCTAGCCTTGCCGGGGTCCGAGAGGCCCCTGCCCTGGTGCTGACTGTCCTTCGTATACTGCTCCAGACCACCGGGTCACCACCCGTCCGCGGTCCTTCCAGCAACCTCCGAGCAGTCCCCCTCCAGACAATCACCGCCGTCTGCTGACCTTGCTGTCACTGTCCGGGCACACAGCCGGACTCACTTCAGGCTTTTCAAACTCTTTCTTTTCTGTCACCACTCTTACTGTCCTCCTTTACCACTTCACTTCCTTCACATCCCTAGCTGGACTCCTTACTCAAGC
This sequence comes from Anomaloglossus baeobatrachus, assembly GCF_048569485.1. NCBI lineage: Eukaryota > Metazoa > Chordata > Amphibia > Anura > Aromobatidae > Anomaloglossus > Anomaloglossus baeobatrachus. The sequence goes on along the minus strand of NC_134354.1, from coordinate 30,468,071 downwards.
TCCCCCTGAGCTGACTGCCTGGTTCCTCCTGCCTCCAGGGCTGTGTACTCCTCGGTGGGCGGAGCCAACCGCTTGGCCCACCCCCTGGTGTGAACATCAGCCCCTGGAGGAAGGCAACAAGGATTTTTGGGTTAGCTGTATGTGCCTAACTGGGGTGTAGGGTGTGGTGGTGTGATGACCTGTGACCCCTGGCTTGCCCAGGGCGTCACAACACTAACACAGCGAAGTGGTGAAAGTTCTCGGAGGTTCAGGGCAGTAACAGTTTACATCCCTTAGTATCAGATTGCTCATGGAGATCTAGTGCATATGAGGCGGTCTTGGACAATTGCTTGGTTTGCCACCCCCTAAACCTAGCCTTGGTTGAGTCCCAGACTTTTGACTTGAAGACAATCCTTTTACTTTGCAGGTATTGTCACTCGGTGTCCATTAGAACTGAAGCTTATCAAGGGTAAAAGGGATTGTGAATGGAAGGGAAAAATCAGTTACCTGACAATCAATAAAGATCTGCAGAGTCCCATGGAGGTGGAGAATGCGATCATGGAAGGTGAGTGGCAGGAATTGTTGTACATCTACAAAGCCTACAAATATTGTCCAGGAGCATGGTCCTATCAATGTGATGGGATGAGGGTTCTTTTCCATGTCTTCATTCACATTTCTTCTTTATAAAAGACACGCTGGGGTGTTCAGGAAGAATTAGGATTTGTGTCTTGTCCCAAAGTGTTAATTATGAAATTATGGTCAATCGCTGAAGCTCCTGAATTGGAACAAATAAATAATTAAATAAATAAATAACAAGGACCTCCAATTATTGTGACATTTATAGTCGTCTTCACATACTGTGTGGGTCAGATGGACTTTTTATGCTCCATGGTTTCGCTGCTACCTAAACCTTTAGACCAAACTTTTCGAAACAGCAAACAAGAAGTCTCTGGTCCTCTGATACTCAAGCAGACATGTTTTTCCCTGACCAACTTCTGTAGACTGGGAATAAAGGGGTTGACATTAATATATGCCATCAGTATAATGAGTAATATAATCTGTTCTTAGGTGATTATTGCTATAGGAAACCTCTGTTACTGTTACTTTTGAATCATTTTGATGGGGCTTTGGTTTTTTTGTTTGCAATTTTATCTCATTTTTAGCTCAGGATGTAATGGCTGGTCCAGATTTGGGGATTAATTCAGAGCTTATCAGCCTTGAGGTGGTCTCTCCAGAAGTTCCTGACCTGACTCTCATCGATCTTCCTGGAATTGCTCGAGTCGCTGTAGGGAACCAGCCAAAAGACATAGGGAATCAGGTGAGGCACCCTAACCTAGTCACATTTGGAAAATGATCCCATAATTGAAATTATCGTGTACAACACCAAGTTCATGGTTATGGCATGTCCACGCTGATGGTGTGAGAACAGCACAAAGATCATAAAAATAACCTGTCAACAGATCAAACGTGGCCATTGTTATGTTATTCCCCCACTCCTTTGAGTATTCTTTTTTTGCTTTTTAAAAAAAAAATAAATAAAAAAATATGCTATATAGTTCAAGAGATATGGGCCTTTTTTTTTAGTGATACTTTTAACGTTACCGATTGAATTAGCTATTTTGGTCTCCTACTGCAACAGATCCCTGATAATGCCATCCAATTTAACTTTATGGCCAAAAAAAAATGAAATAATACTGATGTATTTTGCATTTGTTTCCTTTAATTTCAGATTAGATATCTTATCAAGAAGTATATCGAGAGGCAAGAAACCATCTGTTTGGTTGTGGTGCCCTGTAATGTTGACATTGCGACAACTGAAGCTCTTGAGATGGCCCGAGAGGTGGACCCAAGTGGAGAGAGAACTTTAGGTGAGTTTCTTATCATGTAGCAGCTCAGTAATATGGCAGAGTTATATTCAGGTTATAGATTCTAGAACGACAGCTTGTGTGAGCATCCTCTGGAAGGAGGGTCCCCAACTCCAATTGGCCTTAGTCATTTTTCTATTGGTGGTGGCCAAAATTTCTTCTCAGGTGTTAGAAAACAAGACAAGGGAAAACAACCGTGAGGATCACAACAGTTGACCCTGGTTGGGTATGGACGGTGATCAAGAGTAAAATGTAAAAGGAGGTTGTTCACTACTTCATTATTGATAACCTTACGCTGACTCATCAATATTACATCGATGGGCATTTGACAAATGGCACCTGTCATGCTAGGTATGGAAAAGTACACAGTGTACTGCGACAGGGAAGGGAAGAGGAATCCCTGTGAGTAGGGAATGGGGGAGATGGTAACCCCTGACCAAACCTTGCACTGGTTGCCCTGACCATCCTAAATGTACCAAGCAGGACATCTAGTCCTTACTGATCCTGTGCTGGGCCCTAAGTAGAGAATGGGTGGGATGAGCGCTTAGTCAACACACTAAAGGGGGCTTTACACGCTACGACATCGCTAATGCGAACTCGTTGGGGTCACGGAATTGGTGACGCACATCCGGCCGCATTAGCGATGCCGTTGCGTGTGACACCGATGAGCGATTTTGCATCGTTGCAAAAACGTGCAAAATCGCTCATCGGTGACATGGGGGTCCATTCTTAAAAATCGTTACTGCAGCAGTAACAAGGTTGTTCCTCGTTCCTGCAGCAGCACACATCGCTCCGTGTGACACCGCAGGAACGAGGAAGCTCTCCTTACCTGTGTCCCGGCCGCTATGCAGAAGGAAGGAGGTGGGCGGGAGGTTACGTCCCGCTTAGCTCCGCCCCTCCGCTGTTATTGGGCGGCCACTCAGTGATGTCGCTGTGACGCCGCACGGACCGCCCCCTTATAAAGGAGGCGGTTCGCCGGTCACAGCGACTTTGTCGGGCAGGTAAGTATGTGTGACGGGTCTGGGTGATGTTGTGCGGCACAGGCAGCGATTTGCCCGTGTCGCGCAACAGATGGGGGCGGTTACCCACACTAGCGATATCGGGACCGATATCGCAGTGTGTAAAGCCCGCTTTAGTTATAAAGAACACACAGGTATAACCATAACTTATCTCCAGGATAACTTTGGGAGAAGTACAGCAATGAACAACCATGTTACTTCAGAGGGATACAAGGCTTGTGTAGGAAAATACCACTATCATCAGCAACCCTTAAGGGAAATGTGAGTATTTAAGGACACAAGTGGTTGTGATGATGATTAGCAGCTGAAAGGTGCGGATATCCGCAGGGTCCTAAATGGAAAGGTATTGTTCTCAAGTAGAGAAAATACACAGGATACCATTAACACTACAGCAGGAAGAATAGAATATCAGGGAGCAGTTTCTATAGTCAAACGCTGCGACCTACTATAGCCGGACACCACAGGACTGTCTGTCAACCATGACACACTTGTGACAGAACCCCTATTGATTAGCCATTTCCTGGCACTGCCTCTCGGCTCCTGTCCACCTCCCTTACAGAGTTCATTTTGCTTGCCCAGTGTGCAATTTGTAAAGGAAACATGTCATCTGATACATGCTGCCAAAATCATGTCACAGTTGCAGCCAGATTTTCAAGAGAAAATTCAATTCGAAGATTTGTCTGGTGACAGGTCGGCTCTTCCCAGCGCTGCTGTAGGCGATAGCTCTCTTGCTACAGGAGAAACCTGTCAATCACCTGCAGAGGGGCTGGGAAAAGACGGCCAAGGACGGTCCTAGACTTGTCACATCTCTGGTCCCCAGCCGGATCCTATAGCTATATTTTCATCAAAGGGGTCATCTAACAATAGATCATTAATAGCAAAGTAGTGGACTTTCCTTAGATAGCACCAGGAGGGAAATCCAATTTGATTTTTGCTATTGATCCATCCTTCTCTATGGGGCAAGTTCTTATTTTCTGCACCTCCACTTATCATTGGCCCCTGTAAGACGTTTATAGCTAATGATGGTGGTCAAACTAAAGAATCCAATATGATCAAGAAAGTTTTGAAAATTGCGATGTCTAAACGAGGTCAATGGTTTCCAACGATGACGCTAAAGGTAATTTTATATATATATATATTTTTTGTAACTGCAGGAATCTTAACTAAACCTGACTTAATTGACAAGGGAACAGAGGACAATGTCATTAATGTAGTGAACAATAACATCATTCATCTCAACAAAGGCTACATGATAGTGAAATGTCGGGGGCAGCAAGAAATCCAGGACAGGTTGTCACTGAAAGAAGCCATTGAGAATGAGAACAACTTTTTTAAAGATCATAAGTTTTTTGGGTAAGTCGTTACATAAGAAGGTAACATAACATAAAGATGGATACGTAGCAAATCAGTGTGTTATCTATGGGACTATAGGTGCCATGTCAAGAGGTATAAATAATACATAAAGAGGTTTCCTAATTTTATATACAGTAGATAAGGTTTAACCACTGTGCGACAGAGACAGCCTAGGAGATCACGTAGATATCCCACCACTGCCACCAACTGTCATTGAGACAGCCTAGGAGATTACGCAGATATCCCACCACTGCCACCAACTGTCATGGAGACAGCCTAGGAGATGACGCAGATATCCCACCACTGCCACCAACTGTCATGGAGACAGCCTAGGAGATCACGCAGATATCCCACTACTGCCACTAACTGTCATTGAGACAGCCTAGGAGATCACGCAGATATCCCACCACTGCCACCAACTGTCATGGAGGCGGCCTAGGAGATTACGCAGATATCCCACCACTGCCACCAACTGTCATGGAGACAGCCTAGGAGATCACGCAGATATCCCACCACTGCTACCAACTGTCATGGAGACAGCCTAGGAGATTACGCAGATATCCCACCACTGCCACCAACTGTCATGGAGACAGCCTAGGAGATCACGCAGATATCCCACCACTGCCACCAACTGTCATTGAGACAGCCTAAGAGATCACGCAGAAATCCCACCACTGCCACCAACTGTCATGGAGGCGGCCTAGGAGCTCACGCAGATATCCCACCACTGCCACCAACTGTCATTGCGACAGCCTAGGAGATCACGCAGATATCCCACTACTGCCACTAACTGTCATTGAGACAGCCCAGGAGATCGCACAGATATCCCACCACTGCCACCAACTGTCATTGAGACAGCCTAGGAGATCATGCAGATATCCCACCACTGCCACCAACTGTCATTGAGACCGCCTAGGAGATCACGGAGATATCCCACCACTGCCACCAACTGTCAGGGAGACAGCCTAGGAGATCACACAGATATCCTACCACTGCCACCAACTGTCATTGAGACAGCCTAGGAGCTCACGCAGATATCCCACCACTGCCACCAACTGTCATTGAGACAGCCTAGGAGATCACGCAGATATCCCACCACTGCCACCAACTGTCATGGAGGCGGCCTAGGAGATCACGCAGATATCCCACCACTGCCACCAACTGTCATGGAGGCGGCCTAGGAGTTCACGCAGATATCTCAGTACTGTCACCAACTGTCATGGAGATAGCCTAGGACAGTGATGGCGAACCTGTGGCACTCCAGCTGTTGCAAAACTACAATTCCCATCATGTCTTCACAGCCAAAGCTTTTGCTTTGAATGGCCAGGCATGATGGGAATTGTAGTTTTGCAACAGCTGGAGTGCCACAGGTTCGCCATCACTGGCCTAGGAGATCATGCAGATATCCGAATACTGTCACCAAGTGTCATGGAAACCTCCTAGGAGATCACGCAGATATCCTACTACTGCTACCAACTGTCATAAGAAGGTAACATAACATAAAGATGGATACGTAGCAAATCAGTGTGTTATCTATGGGACTATAGGTGCCATGTCAAGAGGTATAAATAATACATAAAGAGGTTTCCTAATTTTATATACAGTAGATAAGGTTTAACCACTGTGCGACAGAGACAGCCTAGGAGATCACGTAGATATCCCACCACTGCCACCAACTGTCATTGAGACAGCCTAGGAGATTACGCAGATATCCCACCACTGCCACCAACTGTCATGGAGACAGCCTAGGAGATCATGCAGATATCCCACTACTGCCACTAACTGTCATTGAGACAGCCTAGGAGATTACTCAGATATCCCACCACTGCCACCAACTGTCATGGAGACAGCCTAGGAGATCACGCAGATATCCCACTACTGCCACTAACTGTCATTGAGACAGCCTAGGAGATCACGCAGATATCCCACCACTGCTACCAACTGTCATGGAGACAGCCTAGGAGATTACGCAGATATCCCACCACTGCCACCAACTGTCATGGAGACAGCCTAGGAGATCACGCAGATATCCCACCACTGCCACCAACTGTCATGGAGACAGCCTAGGAGATCACACCTACCACTACCACCAACTGTCATTGAGACAACCTAGGAGCTCACTCAGATATCCCACCACTGCCACCAACTGTCATTGAGACAGCCTAGGAGATCACGCAGATATCCCACTACTGCCACTGTCATTGAGACAGCCTAGGAGATCACGTAGATATCCCACCACTGCTACCAACTGTCATTGAGACAGCCTAGGAGATCACGCAGATATCCCATCACTGCCACCAACTGTCATTGAGACAGCCTAGGAGATCACGCAGATATCCCACCACTGCCACCAACTGTCATTGAGACAGCCTAGGAGATCACGCAGATATCCCACCACTGCCACCAACTGTCATGGAGGCGGCCTAGGAGATCACGCAGATATCCCACCACTGCCACCAACTGTCATGGAGGCGGCCTAGGAGTTCACGCAGATATCTCAGTACTGTCACCAACTGTCATGGAGATAGCCTAGGACAGTGATGGCGAACCTGTGGCACTCCAGCTGTTGAAAAACTACAATTCCCATCATGTCTTCACAGCCAAAGCTTTTGCTTTGAATGGCCAGGCGTGATGGGAATTGTAGTTTTGCAACAGCTGGAGTGCCACAGGTTCGCCATCACTGGCCTAGGAGATCATGCAGATATCCGAATACTGTCACCAAGTGTCATGGAAACCTCCTAGGAGATCACGCAGATATCCTACTACTGCTACCAACTGTCATTGAGACAGCCTGGGAGATCACGCAGATATCCCATTACTGCCACCAATTGTCACGGGGACAGCCCAAGAGACGCAGATATCCTGCCACTGTCCTCAATTGTCATGGGGACAGTCCAGGAGATCAGGCACATATAGCATTTGCACAGTCCACACATATTAGGAGCTTCCACACTGTCTCCACTCATATCCGGAGGCGTCCATGAGCATACTGACCCACCCTACCGCTGACTTCTGTAGGCCCAGTATAAGGATGCTCTGATATGCAACGCCATCTGTTTCCATGAATGCGGGGCCATTTTGCGTTCCACGACCAGCAACCAGAAGTCACATGGCACGGTAGAGGTCAGGTCACAAAAGCACCACAACATCCATTTCCTCTTGTGTCCACGCTTGGTACGCATCCCCCCTCATCACACCACACATATAAAGGGCACTCCATACCCGACTTCCCATTAGAGTCCCCTGAGGAAGTCATTAGTTGGCAAAACGCGCGTCGGGGTCAGCAGCACACAGGATTTCCTGACCATCTACTAAGGTAGTAAGCTTGAATTTATATTTGTATTCATAAAATGTGGCTCACATTAGGATTGTTTTTATCTGGTTGTGTATGTGTTGCATTACACACCACACTGGGTCATCTGGCTACTCATTTTTTTTTTGCACTTGCACAGTTTACATATAGCATATTATCCCATTAAAAATCCTTTGCAGCCATTGTCCTTGCTGTATACTTATGCACTTTACCCAAGCTCTACCTGTGATATGTAGTAGTATATCTGGTCTCATCTGCACTGTCACTTTTACCTGTTTTGCTGCTATTAGGCAATATCTATGTCATTAATTACTATTTATTGAATTATTTGTTTTTAATATATATTTCAATAAAATGGGATATTTTGTTTTGGTCACTATCCACCTTGTTTGGGGATTTTGCCTACACCCCTAAGGGAATTTTAGATTTGCAAGATTCAGCAACAGAACTAAACTTAGAACCAAGCTCCCAACAAAGATACAGTAACAAAACCAACTTACTGCATACACTACCAGAACCAAGCTGACCAGATCCAAGATACCCATGAATGCTAAATTTACATAGAAATACATATAATGATTGGTTCACTTTTACTCATGTAGACACATTTAGGTTTATTTATACCCATACACTTTGGTATACTTTTAGACAAATATACAAGGGTGCATGTTAACACTGACATGAACATATAGGCACACTTTTACGCATACGTACACACTTAGGTAAATTTCTACATGAATATACAGTGGTTAAAATAAGTATTGAATACGTCACCAATTTTCTAAGTAAATATATTTCTTCAGCGCTCTATTGGGAGACCCAGACGATTGGGGTATAGCTACTGCCCTCTGGAGGCCACACAAAGCACTACATTAAAAGTGCAAGGCCCCTCCCCCTCTGGCTATACCCCCCCGTGGTATCACGGGTTCTCCAGTTTTAGCTTTGTGTGCGAAGGAGGTCAGACATCCACGCATAGCTCCACAGATTTTAGTCAGCAGTAGCTGCTGACTATTTCGGATGGAAGAAAAGAGGACACATATAGTGTCCCCAGCATGCTCCCTTCTCACCCCTGGATGGTGTTGTAAGGTTGAGGTACCTATTGCTGGTACGGAGGCTGGAGCCCACATGCTGCTTTCCTTCCACATCCCCCTGAGGGGCTCTGTGGAAGTGGGATCCTGCCGGCCTCAAAGCTCTGACGCCGGGCTCCATCCACAGACCCATTTGAACCTGCTGGATAAGGAGCTGGAGTACCGTTCAGGGACATGGCCCTGCACCATTACAGGTACTCTGTGTCCCCGTACACACAGGCACAGCACACTCCAGACTTGCTGGGTGTGCTAGTGCGCCGGGGACAGTAAAGGGTTACAGTCACTGCAGCCTTGCTGAGTGACTTTGTGTTTTGGGAACTACCGCGCCGGACGCTCCGGGAGCGGCGGCGCGGCTGGGACTTGTAGTTCGCCGGGGACTGGGCGCCGACCGCGCTTTTACGGCGGCGGCGCTTATAACTCCAGTCCCCGGCTTCTGCGGCCTAGTGCCGCTTCGTTCCCGCCCCCTCCCTGTCACTCAGGGAAGGGGACAGGCGCTGAGCAATCAGCAGCGCCGAGGGCTGGAGCCTTTTTACATGCTCCAGCCCTCTCACTGCACACTGTCGGACGCCGGATTCCCGCTCTGCCTTGGGGCACGCCCACGGCCCGCCCCTACTCACACGAGCTGGGGAAGAAGCCGGCAGCCATTACTGCAACTTTCGGCTCCAAGGCAGGACGGTGGCGATCATACACCCGCTTATAGCGGGCGGTAAGAGGCACATATAGTGCTGAAAACTGCAGTGTATACATGTGTTGTTTTTAACTACATAGGTCGCTATATGCCCGCTTGGGGAGCGACTCATCAGCAGCAGGAAAGCAGGTGTGCTAAAGCACAGGCTTTCTAGGCTGCTTGTTTTACACGACTGAGGTGTTCATTTGTGTTTATGCTGATATGCTATACATTGCACTGTACAGTCGCTAGTCTTAGCTATATTCTTCTGGAATGGCTAGACTACAGCAGCAGAAAACCAAGGGTGCTGGGGCACAGGTTTTTTTCTATGCTGCTTGTATTGCATGGGCTGCAGTGTGCATTTGTACTTGTGCTTGTATGCTATACATTGCACTGTATGGTCACTCTTCTGGGCTATATTCCCCTAGATGACCAGTCTACAGCAGCAGAAGAGCAGAGGTGCCAGGGCACAGGCTTCTATGCTGCTTGGATTGCATGTGCTGCAGTGTTCATTTGTACTTGTGCTTGTATGCTATACATTGCACTGTAGGGTCACTCTTCTGGGCTATATTCCCCTAGATGACTAGTATACAGCAGCAGAAGAGCAGGGGTGCCAGGGCACAGGCTTCTATGCTGCTTGTATTGCTTGTGCTGCAGTGGTCATTTGTACTTTATGCCTGTATGCTATACATTGCAATGTACGGTCACCAATCTTGGCTATATACTTCTAGATAGCTAGTCGGCAGCGGCAAAAAAGCAACACAGATTTCAGTGCTGTGTTTACTACATGGGATGCTGTTCATGACACCGTCCCATTGTGTGCATGCTCCCCTGTAGGTCTGCCGGGGTCTCTAGCACTTCGTCTGCCGGGGCTCTACTAGTTGGGGCCAAAGAAACCTCCTGTCAACCCTGTCCATGGACAGGGACGGAGTAGTCATAATATAGAGACTTGCACCCATGGGCAATCTACTTGACCAAAAGGCAGTTCTTCAGGGCTTTGATACTGACATCGCTCTCAATCCGGATACACCGGGTGGTAACGTCATACGGAATGATCCTATACCGTCCATCAATGGAAGGTTGGATCTTTCTCCCTCAGCTCCCCCAGTGGAGATAGGAGACGAACAGGAGAAGTTCCTTTTCAGTGTCTCACGCAGATATTGAGTATTTTTTCTGGCCACGCTGACTTCAGAGAAGCAGTCCAGGAACACCACGCTTACCAGATAAGCGTCTTCTCCAAACGTTTTTAGGATACACGTTATCCCTTTTTTTCCCCTGACGTGGTCAGCGCTGGACCCAGGGTCAAAAGGTGGATTCTCCAATCTCCAGGCTTGCAATATAGAGCCATAGTTGCACTGGAGATGGGGCTTCACTTCAAGATGCCATTCACAGACAGATGGACTCTGGTTGAAATCTGTCTAGGAGGCTATCGGCGTGTCGGTTGCTCCGGCATCCACAGCCGTATTGGCAACCTAACCTTTTCTGCTGTTCTTGCGCAGCTGACCTTGAGCAGGGACATCTGTACGCAATGTCTGCACTGCGACTTACCCTGTTAATACTGTCCTAAAAGTACAGTCGAGGTTTCGGTCCTTCCCAAGCTCCGGCAGGTCCCAATTGTCCTCGTGCAAAAGGGCTACAAAACCTCAGACGGGCTCAGATTCCGGCCGGGCTCAATCTCGCCCAAGGAAGGCAGTCGGAGGAACCGCTACCAAGGCGGTCTCCTCAGGACTCTCAGCTCTCTCTCTCTCTCTCCGCATCCGCGGTTGATGGCAGACTCCCCCGCCTTTGGCGACATTTAGCTGCCACAGGTCACTTGGTGGGTGACGGACATTGTGCTCACGTGCACAGGACAGTGTTCTGTTCTCGTCCTCCGACTCCATTCTTCAGAACGGCCCCACCTCTCCACCGAGCAGATGCCCTGCTGCAGGCGGTGGACGCTCTAAGAGCAGAAGGAGTGGTGATCCCTGGCCCCCCTCGGGAACGAGGGCGAGGGTTTGTACTCCAATCTCTTTGTGGCTCCAAAAATGGACGGTCCCTTCCGTCCTGTTCTGGTTCTGAAACTGCTCAACGAGCATGCGAACGCCAGGCGGTTCCGGATGGGATTCCTCCGATCCGTCATTGCCTCAATGTCTCGAGGAGACTTCCTTGCCTCAACAGACATCAAAGATGCCTATCTCCACGTGCCAATTGCTACGGAGCACCAACGTTTTCTACGTTTTGTGATAGGAGACGAACATCTTCTGTTCGTAGCTCTGCCATTCAGTCTGGCGACAGCCCCACGGGTGTTCACCAAGGTCATGGCAGCAGTGGTAGCAGTCTTGCACTCTCAGGGACACCCGGTGATCCCGTACTTGGACGATCTACTCGTCAAAGCACCCTCCCTCGAGGCATGCCAACGCAGCCTGAATGTTACGCTGGAGACTCTCCAGACTTTCGGGTGGATCATCAATTTGGCAAGGTCAAATCTGTCTCCGACTCAATCACTAACGTATCTCGGCATGGAGTTTCATACTCTATCAGCCATAGTGAAGCTTCCGCTGAACCAGCAGCGTTCACTGCAGACAGAGGTGCAGTCTCTCCTTCAAGGCCAGTCGCACCCCTTAAGGCGCCTCATGCACTTCCTAAGGAAGATGGTGGCAGTCATCGAGGCAGTTATCTTTGCGCAGTTTCATCTGCGCCAACGGCAATGGGACATTCTCCGCCAATGGGATGGGCGGTCAACCTCCCTGGACGGGAAGTCTCCCTTTCTCTGACGGCCGAGGACTCTCTGCAATAGTGGCTTATTCCCACCTCATTGTCATAGCCCCCATCCTGGGCAGTGGTCACGACAGATACGAGTCTGTCGGGGTGGGGAGCAGTTTGTCTCCGCCACATGGCTCAGGGGACGTGGACTCAGCAGGAGTCCACCCTTCAGATCGATGTTCTGGAAATCGGGGCAGGGTATCTTACCCTATTAGCTTTCCAGAAGTGGCTAGAAAGAGAGCAGATCCGAATCCAGTCGGACATCTCCACAGCGGTGGCATACATCATCCACCAAGGAGGGACACGCAGTCAGCAGCCTTCCAGGAAGTCCGGCGAATCCTCATGTGGGTGGAGGACACAGCATCCACCATATCCGCAGTTCACATCCCGGGCGTAGAAAACTGGGAAGCAGACTTCCTCAGTCGCCAGGGCATGGACGCGGGGGAATGGTCCCTTCACCCGGACGTGTTTCAGGAAATCTGTTGCCGCTGGGGGGTGCCGGACGTCGACCTAATGGCGTCTCGGCACACCAACAAGGTCCCGGCATTTATGGCACGATCGCGCGATCACAGAGCTCTGGCGGCAGACGCCTTAGTGCAAGATTGGTCGCAGTTCCGGGTCACATATGTGTTTCCACCTCTGGCACTCTTGCCCAGAGTACTGCGCAAAAATCAGATCCGATTGCAGCCGCGTCATACTCGTCGCACCAGACTGGCCGAGGAGATCGTGGTATCCGGATCTGTGGCATCTCACGGTCGGCCGACCGGGGTCACTACCAGACCGACCAGACTTACTGTCTCAAGGGCCGTTTTCTCCATCGGAATTCTGCGGCCCTGAACCTGACTGTGTGGCCATTGAGTCATGGATCCTAGCATCTGCAGGATTATCTCAAGGACTGGTTGCCACAATGAGACAAGCTAGAAAGTCGAATTCTGCTAAGATCTACCACAGGACGTGGAAGATTTTCTTATCCTGGTGCTCTACTCAGGGAGTGTCTCCCTGGCCATTTGCATTACCCAAGTTTCTTTCCTTCCTGCAATCGGGGTTAGAAAAGGGCTTGTCGCTCAGCTCCCTTAAAGGGCAAGTTTCGGCACTATCCGTGTTTTTTCAGAAGCGTCTAGCACGTCTTCCTAAGGTGCGCACGTTCCTGCAGGGGGTCTGTCATATTGTGCCCCCGTACAAGCGACCGTTAGATCCATGGGATCTGAACAGGGTACTAGTTGCTCTCCAGAAGCCGCCCTTCGAGCCTCTGAAGGAAGTTTCCTTTTCTCGGCTGTCGCAGAAAGTGGCGTTTCTTGTTGCGATCACATCGCTTCGGCGAGTGTCTGAGCTGGCAGCTCTGTCATCCAAGGCTCCCTTCCTGGTGTTCCACCAGGACAAGGTTGTGCTGCGCCCTATTCCGGAGTTTTCTTCCTAAGGTCGTATCCTCTTTTCATCTTAATCAGGATATCTCCTTGCCTTCGTTTTGTCCTCATCCGGTTCACCGGTATGAAAAGGACTTACGTTTGCTAGATCTGGTGAGGGCACTCAGAATCTACATTTCCCGCACGGCGCCCATACGCCGTGCCGATGCACTTTTTGTCCTTGTCGCTGGTCCGCGCAAAGGGTTGCAGGCTTCTAAAGCCACCCTGGCTCGATGGATCAAAGAACCAATTCTAGAGGCCTACCGTTCTGCGGGGCTTCCGGTTCCTTCAGGGCTAAAAGCCCACTCAACCAGAGCCGTGGGTGCGTCCTGGGCATTACGTCACCAGGCTTCGGCTCAACAGGTGTGCCAGGCAGCTACCTGGTCCAGTCTGCACACTTTCACCAAGCATTATCAGGTGCATACCTATGCTTCGGCGGATGCCAGCTTAGGTAGAAGAGTCCTGCAGGCGGCAGTGACACCCCCGTAGGGGAGGGCTGTTTTGCAGCTCTAACATGAGGTATTTATTTACCCACCCAGGGACAGCTTTTGGACGTCCCAATCGTCTGGGTCTCCCAATAGAGCGCTGAAGAAGAAGGGAATTTTGTTACTTACCGTAAATTCCTTTTCTTCTAGCTCTTATTGGGAGACCCAGCACCCGCCCTGTTGTCCTTCGGGATGTTTTTTTGTTGTTTGCGGGTACACATGTTGTTCATGTTGAACGGTTTTTCAGTTCTCCGATGTTATTCGGAGTTAATTTGTTTAAACCAGTTAATGGCTTCCTCCTTCTTGCTTTGGCACTAAAACTGGAGAACCCGTGATACCACGGGGGGGTATAGCCAGAGGGGGAGGGGCCTTGCACTTTTAATGTAGTGCTTTGTGTGGCCTCCAGAGGGCAGTAGCTATACCCCAATCGTCTGGGTCTCCCAATAAGAGCTAGAAGAAAAGGAATTTACGGTAAGTAACAAAATTCCCTTCTTCTAAAGGAGCTAACAACCCATCCAATCCACACAGGCAAATAAATAAAACCATAGATGTCCATAAATTAACTTATCTGTAATAATTTGAAATGACATAGGGAAAAAGTATTGAACACATGAAGAAACAGAGGTGCAAAAAGCCATAGAAAGTCATGACACCATCTGAAATCTATCAGTAATTAGAAAGCATTCCTACCACTTAGTGATAAATATTATCAGCTGCTTCAACTGATGGCCTATAAAAAGGTATCTAATTACCCAGGTGCCACACAAGAAACATCTCATGATGGGTAAAACTAGTGAGCTGTCTGAAGACATTTGCAACCTTATTGTTGCAAAACATACTGATGTCATTGGTTACAGAAGAATTTCTAAACTAATAAAGGTTCCAGTGAGCACTGTTGGGGCCATAATCCAGAAGTGGAAAAAACATTATTTCACCATAAACCGGCCATGACCAGGTGTTCCCCGCAAGATTTCAGACAGAGGAGTGAAAAGAATTATCAGAAGAGTTGTCCAAGAGCCAAGAACAACCTATGGAAAGCTACAGAAAGACCTGGAATCAGCAGGTACAATTGTTTCACAGAAAACAATAAGTAATACACTCCCCCTCCATGGCCTGTATGCACGCTCCTGTACGCACGCTCCTGTATGCACGCTCCTGTATGCACGCTCCTGTATGCACGCTCCTGTACGCACGCTCCTGTATGCACGCTCCTGTATGCACGCTCCTGTATGCATGCTCTCCACGCAAGACTCTATTGCTGAAGAAAAGGGAGGTTCAAGCGCATTTAACATTTACTCAAAAAGATTTAGACAAGCCTGTGAAATACTGGGAGAATATAGTCTGGTCAGATGAGAACAACATTGAACTCTTTAAATGCCATAATACACACCATGTCAAAATACAAATCACCCCCAAAGCACGATACCAGCAGTGAAGTGTGGAGGTGGGAACATCATGGTGTGCAGCTGTTTTAAGCATACGGCACTGGTAAACGCCATATAATTGAAGGACCTATGAATGGACAAAAGTACTGAGACATTCCTGATAAAAATCTGCTGCCATCTACCAGGATGATGAAGATGAAACAAGGGAGGATATTTCAGCAAACAATGATCCCAAACACACAGCTAAGGAAATAGTCAATTGGTTTTAGAAAAGAAAATAAATCTGCTAGACTGGCCGAGCCGATCACCAGAGCTGAATCCAATAGAAAATGTCTGGAAGGAACTAAAGCTCAGAGATCATAGGAGGAGCCGGGTCCTGCAGGATGAGAGGAGTATGTGTGGAAGAATGGGCCAAAATCACACCTGAGCAAAGCAGGCGACTAGTGTTTCTATACAGGAGGCATCTTGAAGCTTCATCACCAACAAAGGCTTGTGTATGAAGTATTAAATTTTTAAGAAGTATTAAATACATTTCAGTAATGTGTTCAATACTTCATCCATGCGTCATTTCTCATCTCTAAATTTATGGGCATCCATGGTTTGATTTCTTTGCCTATGTGGATTGGATTTGTTGTTACCGACATCTGGTGAGAAATTTAGGTCAATATTACCTTTACTTAGAAAATTGGTGATGTGTTCAATACATACATGCACACATAGGTACACTTTTATACAAGAAGTAGATCTTGGAAGTTCCACTCCGTTTCCTTGGGTAATGGACAATTGGTTACCCTTTATACATGTTAGCCTGAAAACTTATACATCTCATCTCTAGTGCATCTGTATGGTTTTATATATTAAATACATCTGATCATGTATTAATTTCCACCACTACAGTGACCTTTTGTATGAGGAGAAGGCCGGCATCCCATTTCTGGCTCAACGACTCACGTCAGAACTTGTGGAGCACATCAGTGTAAGTCACGTGAACATCATTAGAAATAGATCGTGGTCTTCAAAAATCCATATCCTGATGAAGTGTTAGAGGTTGAGGATATTTTAATATTTAAAAAGGGGTTGTCTCAGGAGGGCAAATTTATTATTTCACGAGGATCACATCATTAGCTGGTTCCACTAACGCAGTAGGCATAAAACATGGCACGATGATCCTTGACCTCATTGGGCAGGTTGTGGTTGTGGTAGTACAATTCAGGGGGTTGGTAGGCTAATAGTGTTTTATCTTTAATGTCCAATATGGTGGGAAATTTTACAGTTGCTGCCATATTTTCCCACAGATTACATGGGTCCCAGTAATTTGTTTTGTTGGAAAATTGTCACGTTCCACTTGTGGGGGCACTAACACGATGTCATGGTTCCACCTCCCCGTCCACATGGCTAGGGGGCAGAGCCTTCTCTCGGGCCTCACTTCCGGAGCTTGGATGCTGTAAATTCTGTCATCTCTGGTGAACCAGCACCGGCTATAAGCTTAGCACTGTTTTGCCTGTGATTGCTGGTCCCTGTAAGTGTTTCCTGATCCGTTCTTCCCCTGTGCTCTGTCTGTGTTCCGTCCCACCTCCTTCCTTCCCACACTAGCCCCAGTCGTTCCTCCTTCTCCTACCTCCCCACTCGGTTGCTTCCTCTGGTACTGGCCTCTGCCTGACCTCGACCCCGCTTTTGCTCGTTCCTCCAGTCTTCCTTCTCACCGTACTGTGTATGACCTGGCCTGCCTGGCCATCCCCCGCACGCCCTGTGACCTCTGTATTCTGGCTGACTCTGCAGGGCAGTGCTCCAGCACACACTGTGTGTTCACCTCCATGCTGATTCAGCTCTGTGTAGTGTCTTTTCCTGCAGGGTTCCATCTCCCCCTGGTGGAAGCCTGACAAAAAGCCCGCAAGAGGGCGATAGTACAAGTGAGAAAGTAGTCAGCAAGGCAAAGTCTAAACCAGGATGTCTCGTCAGTTAGGGGGGAGTCAGGAAGTCGTAAACAGGTGGAAGCAGGGGGGTCAGAAGCCAGGAAGAAACATAAATAGCCAACAGGGAAAAACAGCCAAAGTCAGGAATCGTATGCAAGGTCAAAAGCCGGGAAATCAAGTATGTACAGAGGAGGGGACGGAGGCACTGGATGGGACCGAGGTCAGGCAGACAGGGTGACGGAGACACAGGGCGGGACCGGGGTCAAGCAGACAGGATGATGGAGACACAGGACGGGACCGGGGTCAGGCAGACAGGATGATGGAGACACAGGACGGGACCGGGGTCAGGCAGACAGGGTGATGGAGACACAGGGCGGGAACGGGGTCAAGCAGACAGGATGATTGAGACACAGGACGGGACCGGGGTCAGGCAGACAGGGTGATGGAGACACGGGATGGGACCACGGTCAGGCAGACAGGGTAATGGAGACACAGGACGGGACTGTGGTTAGGCAGACAGGGTGACAGAGACACAGGGCGGGACCGGGGTCAGGCAGATAGGGTAATGGAGACACAGGACGGGACCGGGGTCAGGCAGACAGGGTGACAAAGACACGGGACGGGATCGGGGTCAGGCAGACAGGGTGGGCATACAGTACAAGGAGGACACAGGTCAGGGAGAGGTTCCTAGGTAGCGGGACGGATCAGAGTCAGATGCACGGACACCAGTAGGGCACACTGTAGAGCAGAAACTATTACTGGCGGTAAGCGGAGGTAGCAGCACCAAGATATGGCGGTGTGACCCCCGGAACAAAGCCAAACAGAACAGGCCCCTCCCATGAGACCTAAACCCCGGAGACAGGATACATGCACCACCTCAGGGACGGCATAGCCCTGCTTGAATCATGACAGAAATATGATGTAAGGTAAATTTTAACTACACATCTCCAAGCAAGTAAATCAGCCATTGTCAATCACCTCATTAACGTTCTTATATTTCTTACACAACGTGAGGGTCTACAAATTATTTACAGGGGATGAAAGACATAACTGGGTAGTCATAGGGCTGATAGTGGATATTGATCTAATACAGTATTCGTTCACTAACAGAGGTCTCTTCCTTCACTGGAGGATCAGATAAAAGACAAACTCCAGATCACAAAAGACGAGCTAGAGAAGTGCGGAAGAGGGGTCCCCGAGGACGAGAGCGAGAAACTGTCCTTTCTGGTGGAGGTAAAAGATGCATAATCGCTGTACAAATCAACTGTATATATGTCAAACTAGGTATGGGGAAGTACCAAGCGAATGTCAAAGGGGAAAGGAAACCCTGTGTCTAGGGAAGGGGGAAATGATGACCCCTGAACAAACCTATCACTGATCCCTGGGGTCCCTCACCACTCTAGATAGGTTCCGCATTTATGCGCCGAGCCGGATACCTGACCCTAGGTATCCCTAGTGCTGGACCCTAAATAGTGAATGGGTGGGATGAACCTCACTCATCAACCTCACTAAACCCTAAAGAAGACACAAGTAGGAGGGGAAAATGTGTGAACTACTTATCTCCAGATGACTCAGGTAGACGTTCAACAAAACCTCAGCACATTACTACAGATGAGAGCAAGCCACCTTCTTGCAACTAGAGCTTCAATGAACTGAATAATATCACCAGCACAAGTTCAGGGAAGATGGGAGTATTTAAGCCCCAAGAGAATACTGATGATCAGCAGCTAGATGGAAGGAGAGCTCCACTGGGTCCTAAAGGTGAAGAGATGAAAACCCAGCAGGAAAGCTACCTGGTACAATGAATACTAACAGTGGTAACAATAGAAAGTTAGGGAGCATTTTGCGCAGCCAAATGCTGTGACCTTCTATTGCCAGAAACCACATGACTGTCTGTCACCTGGGACAGTATATTTCTTACCATCTACATTATTTTCTCTTTGCTGTCAGTGAATAGGAACAGTCAAACCTTCTACTTCTCAAACCTGATGGTTTGTTTCAAATATCTCATCTAGACAGTCCTTTGTTTGCTATGTACTGCAGCAACTTATTTGTTGCGTCCCCCTTTCACACCCTCCAGTCCCTTTTCAGTGAATCCACGCTCCTTGCTGGACAAGCCGATGACAGTGTCTAAAATAGCTAATTGTTATGGCTCACTTAGTGAGGTCTATCTGCTAAGCTATAGCTCTGGATGGGCAGCATGGACTGGAGGGGTAGATGCCACCGTGTTGAGCAGAGTTGGATGAGCTGGATGGCACGAGAAACAGCAGAGCTGGATATGCATCTGGAGCAATGTGGAGCAATGGCACCGGATAAGAAACTGCAGGCAAGTACCATATAACAGCAAAGCCTGAGAATGAGGACATTCATTTTGGAACAGCAGAGCCGAGCATGATGACATTCACTTTGGAACAGCAGAGGTGAGCATGACGACATTCACTTTGGAACAGCAAATTAGAGTATACAGGGGCAATTTAGGTTAGAAGGGTCAAGCATGTGGTGTGATAGAAATTAGTTAGTTAGGAGGCACACTTTGGACGATACATAGAAGATCTCAATCATTAAAAAGAGCACACAAGAGTATGAAAATGTGGAAATCAATGTGGACACCACACTACCTGAATACTCAGGCAACTCACTGCCACCTGAGCTGGTCAATATCACACGGAGTTTTGCCCAAACTTCGCTGACTGTTACGGCAACATTGAAGTCTTGAGATTGCAGATTCTGACACTCTGCTCAATGGTTTCTCTGGTGTCTGGGATCAACACAGGCAGACTCGGATGTCGACCTGCTGTGTGCTGATTCATAGGCAGGCTAGCAAGAGTTAATTTCTGCTAATCTGATTTCTCGTTTAATAACATGTTGTGGGGGAGATCTATGATATCTGCTCTCCTCCTATTTATGCTGGTGGAATCCTTCTACCCATGCCAGCTATAGTTTATTCTGTGTTAGTCTGTGAGGTGTGGTGTTCCAGACTGTCTCTGGTGAAAGTTGTGTTTCGAGGTGCTTTTTGCTTAGAGTGGTTGTGGAGTTTACCCATATTGTTTTGTTTTCTACCTGAATCACTTATCTTATTGTGTGTGTATGTGTGTGTGTGTGTGTGTGTGTGTGTGTTGTGTGACCGGGTTTTGTTTTTTCCCTTGTCTGTCTATTTCTGTGGTTTCAACACACTCCTGTCCAGTTCCTCCCTGGGGAAGGTGGAGGAGCAATTTTGATTAGGACTGGTCAGGAACAGGGCCAGGAAGGAGACTCGGGCCTCTCCACCATTAAGCGTATCACTGAGGATAGGGATATCATATGATCTCACCAGAGTGTTCAGGTAGTAATACACTCTGCTATCACTTGTTATCCTGGGTCTAGACAGATTCTTTACTTGGTTTTGCTCAAGTCAGGAGTCTTTATGCATCTGCTCCAGCCTGATTACCAAGCTCCAGCCTTCTCTGCTGATTAGGTGGTATGACACCCTCAAATCTCCTGTGTCAAGTTTCCTGATAATCATCTTGTCTCAACCACTCTTCATCTTGTACCCCCAACTTTACTACACCAAGGTACTTGATAACCAGCTTTTCTCTACTATCCTGGAGCTTTCACACCTTCACTTCTGCTGTGCCAAACTACCTGACGACTTGTCCCAGCTATTCTTGGTGAGGTCTACACTCATAACTCTGCTATTCTTATTCAACATGGCACCAGATCGCCTATACTTTGCTGATATTCCTATGCTGTCTACACATATGTCTCTGCTGAATCTGGTGCTTCCAGCTTTGGTAAACCACCTTCCATCCTGCATTTCCAAGTTCTTCTGGTCCTCATTGTGCCATCTGGCCAAGTCCTCTTCCATTTCACCAATGCCTCTGGTCCATGCTGTTCACCCTGACCTATGGATTAGTGAATCCCCCCACCAGGTGAGCACATAACAAATATACTCTTATTTTATACTGTCCTAATTAGAGATACGTTGAGGATTGAGCTTGAGTCAAATGTTCTAAAATTTGCGGTTCCACAGATTCAATCAGTTGGTAATTTGAGTTGCGTTTCACAAACCCCCCCCTCCCCCCGCCTGGCTGCCATTTTGGTAACAACAATTTAGGGCCATCAAACAGTAAAAAACAGAAAAGCAAAAAACAACTCACCCCCCCACCCCGATACTCACATTACTACTCACCTCTCCAGCCACCGTTTGCTGCCCACCATCCACCCTCTTCTTTCTACCACACATCTCCTGCCCCTTTCATTGTAGGCCAGGACTTCCGGTTGCAATCAGACCTTGAGTGTCACTGTGGGTCGTAGGTTCGCCATGTTGCGATGTGCACAATGACTTACAACACGCAGTGACCGGGTGCAAAAGCCCCGGCTAAAAAATGATAAGCACTGGGATGCGGTGCATGATGACACAAGGAATGGTGAATACTTCCGGTCACACATGCTCAGTCACGCTCTCCATATGTTGATCTCCATTTCAAATAAGTGAATTGAATTTGTGTAAAATATTCAGAATTTCACGAAATCCGGAGAATTTGAACATTTTCTGATTCATTTCTTGTGCATTGTATTCACCAGAAAAGGCTCACATGTCCACATGTGTATGGAGGGGTGGGCTTCCCCATAATGCCTTGCAGCTATCACATGGTATAGGACGACCAATCAAGAAAAATATCATAGCCTGTATAAAAGCTGAGGCAGGGAATGCAGCAGCCAATCTGTATTGAATCTGTATAGGGAGAGGACGTCATAACTCACAGCTAAGCCATTGAGATAGGGTGGGAAAACCATAAAACACTGAATAAACTGTACAGATAGTGTGTGATAGCACAGCAGGGGTGGAAATTTGTGTAGGAGAAGCAAGCTCATTTCAGAAAATTGCATTCACCAGAAACGGCTCACATGTGTATGGAGGGGTGGGCTTCCCCATAATGCCTTGTAGCAATCACATGGTATAGCACAACCAATCAAGAAAAATATCATAGCCTGTATAAAAGCCGAGGCAGGGAATGCAGCAGCCAATCTGTATTGAATCTGTATAGGGAGAGGATGTCACAACTCACAGCTAAGCCATAGAGATATGGTGGGAAAAGCATAAAACATTGAAGAAACTGTACAGAGAGTGTGTGACAGCACAACAGGGAAGGACATTTGTGTGGCAAGAGTAAGCTCATTTCAGAAAATTGCATTAACCAGAAACGGCTTACATGTCCACATGTGTATGGTGGGGTGGGCTTCCCCATTATGCCTTGCAGCTATCACATGGTATAGCACAACCAATCAAGAAAAATATCAGAGCCTGTATAAAAGCTGAGGCAGGGAATGAAGCAGCCAATCTGTATTGACTTTGGATAGAGAGAGCATGTCACAACTCACAGTAAGTAATAGAGATAAGGTGGGAAAACCATAAAACACTGAAGAAACTGTACAAATAGTGTGTGACAGCACAGAAGGGAAGTAGATTAGTGTGGGAGGAGCAAGCAGACAGTTACCACTGGTTAATATAAGTTACTCATAGCCATATAAGTTAACATTTCAAAGTCTGAAATTGAAAGAGGTCGTATACAGTCCTAGGAGACCTCCAGAGTATTACACATCTTTATGGGCAATTGAATGCTTTGAAATTCTTTTCATTGACCGCAAAATGAATTTTTGGGAAAAATTTGGCAAAGTTGGCAAATTCTAATCTCAAAGATTTTCTCATATCTAGTGTCCATCTTTTCTGTTATTCATGATCCCCAATAAAAGTGGTCCAAACGTTTAAACAGGTAAGCCGGAGCACTACACGTACAAGTATTCAGCTTCATTTATATGTGTTACTTTATACCACGACAGAAAATTCAGCAGTTTAACCTGGACATTGCCCACGCTACACAAGGGGAGGAGAGTGTGTCGCTTACCAAGACCCCCAAGCTTTTCTCCAGAGTCCGGACGTGCTTCAACACTTGGCAGACGCAGCTGGATGACTCCATCCGGAGTTGTAAGTTAGGACCCTTTGTTTGTGTTTATTGAATTGGTGATAACTTCTATAAGATGCCCCGATAGAGAAATCCAATGGGTGCACCTGTCGCGGGCGGGGGACAGATCACAGCCGGGGGGGAACGCTCAAGGCACTCGGATCCGGGCAGTGGCTGTGGCTTGAGTGGCAGCCATCCGTCGCCCACGAGTGAAAAAGGGAATATTTACAGGGGATTGTCTGTGACGCCACCCGTGGGTTGCGGTCATGAGATGGTGGCACCGCCGCTGCCTCTGGGGATGGTGCCCAGGACCGATGGTATGAAGGCAGCAAGATGGTATCCCCTCCACGAGTAGGGGAGGTGTAGTCCCGGGGCCCAGGTATTGTGTAGTATTGCAGGGAGCAGTAAACTCACGGTTCGGTTGTCCTGGTACTGGATGAGGCTGTACTGATGTGTGGAGTCAATAAACACAGAGTCCTTTTGTAAACCAAAGCCGAATGCCGGGAGCCCCCTGGAGGGGTGTGCTCAGGTCCCACACCCAGATATACAGCCAGGGGCCCTTCCTTCCACACTCTCTGTCTGTCTCTTTCTTGTCTGGACAAGTCCGCTTGAACAGCCTCCGGATCGGGTTCCTCTCTCGGCACCGGCGGGCTACAACCCTGCCCCGGTCGGCCTCAGGTTCCCCGTGACTGGATCTCCGTGCCTGTGGCCCTTACTGCCACCTAGTCCGGTAGTCCAGGGCTCCAACCCCGACTACCAACCTCTCCAGGGAGCTCCAACTCCCTCCTGTCAGCTCTCCACAGACTACAGCACAAACTGAAACTTAACTCCTCTCTGCACTTCCTAAGCTCCTCTCGCTCCCTCCCATTTTCCCGGGGAGGGGGTGAGTAGGGCTTGATTGGCTGGTGTATATCTGTGTGAGGACTGTGTTGGTGCCAAGGAGGATTAACTTTTTTTGTGACTACCTGGTTTTGCCAGGGCGTCACACACCTTTACCCAAAATACAGGTCTACCTTTAATTTAAAGGGGCCAGTTGGACAATCTTTTTGGTTACGGAGGTTTCCCAGTGATAAGTAGGTAATTACCCAACTGTTGGTGCTATACCTCATGTAATTGAGTGTAATCTGTTGAGGAACCAGACAGCAAGTGTATAAATTCTCTGCAATGCCCCCCACAGATGGAACGAGGTATAAAGCAAATTTCATTCAAATAATTGGCCACATGTCTACTGTCCCTCAAACCTCCGACCCTGGGAGGTCTTCATTAAATAACTCCTTGTAATAGCTCAGAATTTATTTGGGGGAAAATTATTTAAACTTTATATTCTCTAAGGAGTTGTCGCCTTATTACAAATACCCTATTAGGGCTTAGATTGTGCCCCAGCTAAGGAACTCCCTTCTATTTCTATGAGGTAGGACAAAGTGGCTCCCAATATGAGCAAACTAGTTCATTCATTCATTCATTCATTCAAATAAATGCTGTGTGTGGCAGAAAACGAACACTGATCGTCACCCTGAAAACACCATCCCCACCGTCACACATGGTGGTGGCAGCATCCAGCTGTGGGGAGGCTTTTCTTCAGCATTTGCCCCTTAAGTTTAATTAAAATTGAGGAAGTCCCCTTCTGAGAAAAACTTGCAGATGTGTCCTTATAGAGAGCGGAGGGAAATTCACCTGTTTGTGGGTGTAAAGTGAAAAAAAATGTGGGAAGGTTCATGGGGTATGAATACTTTTTTCAAGGCCTTGTATGTAGAATCTTTAACTCATCATCACTGATCAAGAGTATCCAAGTAGCTGAGTCCTTAATATTAGTTCAGAAATTACTAAAAAGAGCATAATATTTAATTCAAAACTAAAATTTTATATATATATATTATATATTATATATTTTATTTATTTATTTATTTTCAGTTAATGCCACTCTCAAGGAAGAAATAGAAGAGTTTGAAAAGTTTCATCGTGGGAGGGAGCTCCCGGGTTTTATTAATTATAAGACGTTTGAAGCAATTGTTAAAGAGAAGATTGGATACATGGAAGATCCCGCCAGAGAAGTGCTGAAAACGGTGACGGGTGAGGAGCTAAAATTCTGTGTGTGACCGGTAGACTGGGGCGGCGTGGTTCATGTAGGAGGAAAGGCTCAAAGTCATGGCGGAAGCTCCCAATCACTCGTTAGCCTCGTTAGGCCTCATTCAGACATTATTCCCCTGCGTGTTCTATCAGTTGTTTTCGCATATCAGGTATGGATAATTTTGGTTCGCGACTTGTATCAAAAACTTCTCACAAGTCTATGGGTCGGTGAAAATCAGCAGAAGGTTAGAGTCAGTGACTATCCGGGATTAACCGAGCGATGAATAGGAGAAGATTTGTAATTGCGTTAAGGCTGCTTTACACGCAGCGACATCGATAGCGAAGGACCTGCCCCCGTCGTTCGTTCATCATGGGCAAATCACTGCCCGTGGCGAACAATATCGGTAGTAGGCGCAACATGTACTTACCTTCCTAACGACGTTGCTGTGGCCGGCGAACAACCTCTTTTTTCAGGGGGAGGTTCGTGCGTCATCACAGCGACGTCACACAGCGGGCCACCAATAGAACCGGAGGGGCGGAGACCAGCCGCATTAACGACACGCCCACCTCATTGCTGGAGGACGCAGGAAGGCTGTTGTTCGTCGTTCCCGGGGTGTCACACGTAGTGATGTGTGCTGCCTCGGGAACAACGAACAACCTGCATCCAGCACCAGCAACGACATTTTGGAAAATGAACGATGTGTCAACGATCAACGATTAGGTGAGTATTTTTGATCGTTCGTAGGTGTCACACGCAACGACATCGCTAACGAGGCCGAATGTGCATCACGAATTCTGTGACCCCAACGACATATCGATAATACGTCGTTGCGTGTAAAGCGGCCTTTATTGTTAAGGATGATCGAATATCACCAATATTCGGCTTTGCGAATATCTGACTAATAGGTCGCCACTATGCGAATATTCGATGCGCAATGTACGTCTATGGGAAGCCCAAATAGTTGCTAATCGGCAACTATTCGGGTTTCCCATAGACTTACATTGCGCATCGAATATTCGCAAATAGTCTAATAACGGCACCTATTCGGCGAATATGGGCGTTGCAGAATATTTGAGGTATTCGATCATCCCTAGTTATTGTGTTTCTTCATACGTGAAAAATTCTGATGAAATCGACGGTCAAAACTGACACATGGAGCAAACACTGATGGGAAATACTGACACATGGACCAAACACTGATGAGAAATACTGACACATGGAGCAAACACTGATGAGAAATACTGACACATGAACCAAATACTGATGGAAAATACTGACACATGAACCAAATACTGATGGAAAACTGACACATGGAGCAAACACTGATGGAAAACTGACACATGGACCAAACACTGATGGAAAATACTGACACATGGAGCAAACACTGATGAGAAATACTGACACATGGAGCAAACACTGATGGGAAATACTGACACATGGAGCAAACACTGATGGGAAACTGACACATGGAGCAAACACTGATGAGAAATACTGACACATGGAGCAAACACTGATGGGAAACTGACACATGGAGCAAACACTGATGAGAAATACTGACACATGGAGCAAACACTGATGTGAAATACTGACACTTGGAGCAAACACTGATGGGAAATACTGACACATGGAGCAAACACTGATGGGAAACTGACACATGGAGCAAACACTGATGGGAAACTGACACATGGAGCAAACACTGATGGGAAATACTGACACATGGAGCAAACACTGATGGGAAATACTGACACATGGAGCAAACACTGATGGGAAACTGACACATGGGTCAAACACTGATGGGAAATACTGACACATGGAGCAAACGCTGATGGGAAATACTGACACATGGAGCAAACACTGATGGGAAATACTGACACATGGAGCAAACGCTGATGGGAAATACTGATACATGGGCCAAACACTGATGGGAAATACTGACACATGGACCAAACACTGATGGGAAATACTGACACATGGAGCAAACCCTGTTGAATCTCGGATCCAAACACTGACGACACCGGTAACATTTTTTTGCATAGGAGAACATACAGTAGACATCTGAATAAGGCCTTAGGCCACATTTGGATGTCAGTTTTGAGCGCTATTTGCGTTCTTCATGGATTGTACTCATACCTATAATAGAGAATGAAGTAATTCACATGTCTGTGATTTTTTGCGGACTGACGGGCCCACACAAAATCACGGAGACATATCTGATTTTGATCAGCAGTTGTACCTGTAATAGTCTATTGGGCCATTATTTTTTGCGGACGCTGTGATCCATATAAAATCGCCGAGACATGTCCAATGTGGATCCAAGTGTTTGATCAAAGTCGTCATTGGAAGTCTATGTGTCTATGGAAACATTGGATTACATCCGAGTGCGCTCCCATCTTCTTGTACTGTTAGGTAGGAGAAGGTGGAAAAACATTTATTATTGTTTGTTTTCACATATGAGGAAAAACTGATGAAACTTGGAGCAAACGCTAATGACACTTCTGTAAGTGCCGCTGATCAAATCTCTGCAGAGCAGGAAGTGATGTCAGAGAAGGGGCGTGATTTTGGCAACTTCTGCTGCACAGCCCCGATATGCAGCAGTAGTTTTTTTGTGTTTGGTGTTAGGGAACTCAGAATTCTTTTTGATGGTGATAATATTTTTTTTCTTTTAGATATCGTAGGAAAAACATTCAGTGAAATTGCCCAGACACATTTTAGCAACTTTATAAATTTTTCCAAAGTCACTAAGGTAAGTGATGGTATTATAAAGGGCCGGTAAGCTCAAAATGTTCAGTTTTAATAGTAGTGTTAAGCGGGCTTTACACGTTGCGACATCGCGAGCGATAGCACCCGCCCACGTCGGTGGTGCGTCATGGGGTGATCGCTGCCCTAGCGAACAATATCGCTACGTCAGTGTCACACGCAATTACCTGTTCACCGACGTCGCTGTGGCCGCCGAACAATCTCTCCTTTAAGGGGGAGGTTCGTTCAGCGGCGTCACTAAGCGGCCGCCCAATAGGGCGGAGATGAGCGGCCGGAACATCCCGTCCACCTCCTTACTTCCTCATTGCCGGCGGACGCTGGTACGATGTTGTTCCTCGTTCCTGCGGTGTCGCACATAGCGATGTGTGCTGCCACAGGAACGACAAACAAACTGCGTTCCAAGCGAGGAACGATTTTTTAAAAATGAACGACGTGTACACAACGAACGATTTGACACCTTTTGCGATCGTTACTGATCGCAAAAAGGTGTCAAACAGAACAAAATCGCTAACGAGGCCGGAAGTGCGTCACCAACACCGTGACTCGGACGATATCTCATTAGCGATATCATTGTGTGTAAATCATGTTCCCATAGACATTTCTTACCCAGGTAGATGTGTTCATCTATTGCACGTGTTCAGGACATCCAAATGTAATGGTGATTAAGCCATATGCAGTGACCTATAACTAGAGTGGCTGATATCCGTGACATCTGTGGATGTCCGTAGAGGTCCTCCCTACCAGAGAAACAGTCCATGAGGCTCAATCTTGGTAAAGGTGGATCCTATTCGAACGTTTCTTCCTTCTTGATGTCTGTTTAGGGAAAACAATAACTCTGATTATATCTAGACCCAACACTTGCCTGAAAAGAAATGGTCAGAGCTGTTTTCTAGATATGATCGATTCGATGGAATCTGGTTTAGTGGCCATGTCATTTGTCCGTGGCTTCCGGATAGAAACCACCTCCTACCTACTGGAATCTGCTGATTTGTTTACCCAACACAACATCATCAGTGCGTCTTGATGCACCAGATCGGCTACTCAAAAGAAAAACCAGGGAGACCACCATATTGGAGGTGGTTCACAACAGAGCTCCCGCCCAGTGGTCAAAGACAACTGACCCCACAAATTAAAATGATTATTTCTATGGTTTTGACCTGTAGATAGGGCTGGAATGACTCTCTCCCTGGAGACCTTGTAATTAGTGAAGAGCGAATACTAACTATTCCGGTTCGGATTATTTGTAACAAATCCCAAACTGCTATTCTGGTATTTGTCAAGAATAACAAACATTTTTTCTTGAAGATTTCCCCCCAAAAATGCTCGGGTTCCCATTGACTTACATTAGGTTCGTCATTTGTGATGAGTACCAGAATAGTACTTTGTGATTCGTTACGAATAATCCAAACCTGAACAGTTAGTATTCAATCATCAGTAATTGTAATGTAAAGAACGACTATAGAAATAAGCAAAAAATAAAATAAAATGCCAAATATATAAATCTATGAAAAACCCTGATCAACAAAGCCTAATTTAACATTAAACAAAATTTAACACAAATACAAAAATTTAATTTATTCGTAAAAGCCTAATAATAACAATAATAATTATATTAATTATTATTCTACATAGATTACTTAACATTTAAAAATTAAAAAGAATACAGTATATGAATTAAAAAATAGTACCATCAGAAGATGTGTATAATTATGAAGACAAAAATACACAGAAGGGTTGGACAGATGGACAACCAACTCACGTGGTCAGGACCGCGCCTCTAAAGTTCTATCTGTTGTGTTCCTTCTAGACCAAAATCGAAAATCTGAGACAATCACGAGAAGATGCTGCGGAGAATTTAATTAAGATCCAGTTTTCGATGGAGAGAATGGTCTACTCCCAAGATAAAAGTTACAGAAATGAGTTGGAAACCCTCTTTAAAGATAATGCTCCACCAAACAACCATCATCAAGTCCAGCAGAGGCAGGTGGTGGACCTTCTTCAATGCTCTGTCAAAGAGATGGCCCAACACATAAAGGCTTATTTCAAGGTAAGATTGTTGGCGTTTTATCTCTAAATGATTGTTGTTGGTTAATTTAACCAATCATCGTTGATTATTTGCCATTAATTCTCATCCTACATTGTGGTAGACTACAAAACAAAAGAACAATTTTTTGCCCCAACCCTTGATTTTTATATTAATGAATCAGCTGCAGAATTTTCCAACAGTATGACAAAATTCTCCTTGAATTGACAAATCCAATGGTCTTATCTACCCTACCGATGACCCCATGAAGAACGTGGGTTGGCAAGTTTAGTCCAAAACCACCAGTTACTATTATGTAGTAGTGGTAAATCGACAGTGATCTCAGGAAGATATCACTTTCCACCAATTGGTAGTGGTGGAGATAGCAAGAGGAGCAGTCTACGAGTTTGCAGAAGATTACCCAACATCTTGAAAGATTTTGTACGTTTTTCAGCCAAGCTGCACGACCAAAAATGATAGTATGTCCTGCATCTTTAATACTTATTCTTGATCCTCGAATCCAGGGTTCTCTCTCACAGGGTTCTTCATTGGAGGTACAATATTTTGGAAATGTTGTCTGGTATTAAAATATTCATCCAACATGTAACTACCACTTTATTATTTTCTCCCAGTTTTGATTCTTGTTTGTTTTCATCCAACAGGGAGCAGCGGACCGGCTCTCCAATCAGATTCCTCTAATCATCCAATTTTACATTTTGCAAGAATATGGGAAGCAGCTCCAGAAAGAAATGCTACAGCTTCTACAAGAAAGGGAAGAACACGAGGCTCTTCTGGAAGAAACTAAAAATCTGACGAGCAACAGAAATTTCCTGAAGCAGAGAATCCACCGATTGTCAGAGGCCCATAGACATCTGCTCCGCTTCCGAGGATAGACCTTCAACTTGAAGTTTGACATTTTGAAGGGCAGAGAACCCCCTTTAAGTAAACTCCATTTAGCTTACACAGTTTATAAATTTTTGTATAAGGGAAGACAACAAGAGACATTTCTAGAGCCCCTTGAATTGGGTCATATGAGATGTCCTACGACAGGTTGGTTTATGTTGTTCCTGTCTATAATCTATAGCGACTACCTTGGGGGCATTGATTCTGCCGGCTGATACCAACTGTATTATTAATAATGTATTATGTGTTCCATTTATTTCAATATATTTTCACAGAAATAAAAAAATAACCTCATAGCACTGCGTCTTACATTGTTAATATACCCTCTCCTTCCATTGCCAATTTTGGCCTTAAAAATGTGACATTGTCACTGTACGTGGTGATGACTTTGGAGCCAAGTGATTCCGGGATTGATTTTTCTTTGTGACACATTGTACTTTACTGGTAAGTTAACCCCTACGCAATGGGAGAAATTGGAACAGGAGACAATGCAGTGCTAATCTTAAGTGCAGTTGTCACAGCCTGTCATAGAGGTTTCACGGCCGGCTGACAATCCAGTAGCAGTGAGTGCTAGAAAATCCCAGAGATTGGCAGCACGCATTATCTGACAGTTCCCAGTTTCTGCAGCTGTGGATTCTTTGACCTTGGGAAATGGTCAAGTTTTCCTCTCAATTGCCAGCCTCTTACTTCCTTTATTAACCTCACCCTGGGGTGGTTTAAGTGCGGTTTATAGTTTGTTACTGGCTGTGTTCTGGAGAGGTCCTCTTCTGCTGCTCGAGACATCTGTGGCATTGTTGCTGAAGCTTTGCTGAACTTCTGCCTGAGTCATCTATGGATAAGTAGTTCATACACTTTCCCCATGTGTCCCCCTTGTGTCTTCCTTTAGCGTTTAGTGGGGTTGATGAAGAGCTCATCCCATTTGTTCCCTATTTAGGGTCCAGCACTAGGGATAACTAGGGTCAGGTATCCGGCTCGACGTGCGGAAGCTATCTTGGGTGATGAGGGACCCCAGAGACCAGCTGTAGGTTTGTGCAGGGGTCACCATCTCCCTCTTCTCTAGACGCAGGGGTCGCCTTCCCTTACCTTTCGACATTCGCTTGGTACTTCCCCGTATCTAGCGTGACAGCAGTATAGTAAAAAGATGAGCAGAAATGTAGTAAATGGTTGCACTCACCAAATAAATAATGCAAATTAGCACATAAGTTCACTGTCGATCGTAGTAGTGGGATCGCGGCCGAGTGTGCCAGTGACACATTTGACTGCCCAATGAGCTTCTACTGAGAAATGAGTGAGGTATAGGAAGTGTTGTGCTCCCAGGGATCATCCAGGAATCCGTTTAAGTTATTAATATTTTATTTCCTTAAAAAACTACAATGCGTTTTGGCCCTTTGAGTGTCTTCATCAGGTAAACTATACATTTTTTTTTATTAAAAAATACAACATTTTTTGGCATGTTTTTTTTCTTTAAATATTTATAGTTTTACCTGATGATGGCTCTAATGGCCGAAACGTGTTTTAGTTTTTAAGGAAATAAAATATTATCAGTTTATACGGATTCCTGGATGATCCCTGGGAGCGCGACACTTTCTATATGTTGCACATTGTACTTTACGTTAGTGGTAAATTTAGGTTGAGAATTTTTGAGTCTATACAATCATGGCCGAAAGTGTTGGTACTTTTGAAAATGAAATATTTCTCCCATTAGAGTACTGCAATTACACCTTTTTTATAAACATGTTAATTTCCTTTATACCTTATAAAAAGGCAGAGTAAAAAGGGAAATTGGACATAATTTCAGGCAAAACAAGAAAACAGGCTGGACAAAATGAGAGAGGGAGAGGGAGGGAGAGAGAGAGAGAGGCAGGGGGAGAAGTGGAGCTGGAGAGGGAAGGAGAGAGAGGGGGAGAAGAAGAGGGTCTGGGAGAGACAGAGGCAGAGGGAGAAGGGGAGATGGAGATCGAGAGAGAGGGAAAAACGGAGAGGGAGAGGACAGCCTTCTTCCGGCAGGGCCGCGGGGTAAGACAGGGCTGCAGCATGAGCCCAACTCTATTCAATATCTACATAAATGGACTGGCCTCAGCCCTGGAATCCTCCCCCGCCCCAGGTCTCAGCCTGCAGGACCGAGAGGTGAAGATCCTGCTGTAAGCAGATGACCTCCTGCTGCTTTCCCCAACCGAGAGAGGCCTCCAAGATAACCTGGCAGTACTGGAAACATTCAGCACCACATGGGTGTTGCCCATCAACCAAAAGAAGACTAAAGTCATGGTGTTTCAGAAGAGGAATTATAACAAAGCCTCCACTCCCTCCCTCGCACTAAATGGTGCCACGCTGGAGAAGACCAGCAGCTATACCTACCTCGGTCTGGAGATAAGCCAAACTGGGAGCCTCAAGCAAGCAGCATAGGCCCTAAGAGGGAAAGCATGCAGAACCTTCTACGCTATCAGAAGACAACTGTACCACCTTAAACCACCTGTGAGAGTCTGGCTTAAGATATTCAACAGTGTCATCACACCTATACTGCTGTATGGCAGCGAGGTATGGGGCCTAGTGACCTATCCAGACCAGACAAAGTGGGATTCAAGTCCAACCAAAGTCTTCCATCTGGAGTTCTGCAAATATCTCCTCCAAGTCCATCGCAGCACCTCAAACAGCCTGTCGGGCAGAACTTGGCCGATTCCCCTTATGGCTCAGTATACACAAGAGGGCTCAATCACACCAGGTGCACATACAGAACAACAACCACATCTCCTACCATCATAAAGCCCTGCTGAGCCACAGCCCAGAGCAAACCAGGAACCCCGGCAGCCAGTCCAGCCAAAGTCAGCAACACACCCTGACAAAAGCCCAAATAAAAGAGATCTCAGAGCTGCAAGATGCAATACATAGACAATTTGAAAAATGAATTAGAGAACTCCCAGAAACTCACCATCTACCGGTCACTTCGGAGGGACAACACTCTATCCCCATATCTGGAAAGGTTACGCCACCCCAAAGACAGGCAGACACTTAGCCTGTACAGACTGAGTGCCCACAGCCTAGAGGTGGAAACAGGGCGGCACCAACAGACATACAAGCCGCGGGAGAACAGACTGTGCCAGCAGGGGGCTCTGGAGGGCAAGGTGCATTTCCTGCTGCACTATAACAAATACTCAGCAGTGAGGGCCTCCCACTTCCCGAAACTTACCAGTCATACCCTGGACTTTCTATCCATGGACGAGGAGAGGAAACTGCATCCTACTGGGGGAAGAAGAATTGTCGCGCCAAGGAATATGGGGTACTCGGTCCCGGGCAGTGAATATCTGGGAAATGTCACTTTGGTGGCCGTTGCCCGATTCCGTGCCCTGGGCCCTTTTTTATAAAGGGGATATATTTACAGGGGATTAGATTAGTGTTCATACGTGACGCCACTTGCGGTGTTGCGGCTATGTGGATGGAGCCACCGCTGCACAATGTCCACTATTGGGGCTGGTGTTAATGGTAGCTTGGATGTGAGACCCTGCGCAAGCAGAGCCAGGCCCCAGAGGGTAGGTGTAAGGACGGGTGTCGGATGAAGGTAGTCCACACAAAAGGTTTAGTGCAACTGGTTCTTTACTCACTTTCTGGTGGTAACTGGTCACCCGAGGCCGGCTGGTTTCACCTTCAGGTCCCCTTTGTCCCAGTGCCAGTGTAGTAATCTGGTACCTTCTTCCCCTGCACCTGTCTCTGGTAAGTGGGTGTCCGTGGCGTAGAGTAACTGGGGTCCCCATCCGGTGGTGTTTCTTTCCACTTCTGTCCGTATGATGGTAGCATGAACCCTGTGGGGTTGGAGTCTCTGGTCCTGTCCCCGGATCTCTCTTTGCTACTGAATCTCGGATTGTTAGGGTCAGCGAGGTCCTTGATGGTCCCCTTGCTGTGCAAGTGTTCACAGGTCTGCTTGTAGCTTCTGCCTGTCCTAGGGTCCTGTGCCCCGTCGGTGCCTAGTTCAAGGAGTACTCCACCGGCAACTACCCTCCTGGGTACCAGGTTACTGTCAAGCCCGTGTCAGTGCATCTCTTCACGTCCACCTTCACTCTCCGACTACTCAGACTCTGACTGACTGTCCACAGTCTGCCCCTCCCACCTGGTCAACTAGTGGACTGGACTGGCTCCACCTCTAGGCGGCCATCCATTGGTTCGACCCTAGCTTTGCACCATTGTATGGGAGTTTGTTGGGAAAAACTGGGATTACCTGGAGTTTTTGTGTGTTACCGGCACTGGTCTTCCGGGGCCCTAGGGGATAGGCCCTGCATCCTGGTGAGAACCTTGAAGCTCCCTGATGGCTTCAGGGGCACTACAAAATCAATGGTGGAGATCGCTGCCCAATATGTCACCACATGTCATAAACTGAGAGGAACTAAAGACCTCCAAATGGACCATCATTCCTCAAATTGTGCCCCCAACACCCCATCCCCACAACCTTAACCCACTCCCCTGTCACACTTTTTTTTCTTGCTTTGGCAACACTAATTGTATTTTGGTCCTTCCAATAAAGCCTATTTGATTTGATTTGAGAAGAAGAGGGTGCGGGAGATAGAGAGGGGGAGAGAGAGAGGCAGAGGGAGAAGGGGAGATGGAGAGGGAGAGAGAGGAAGAGATGGTGAGGGAGAGACAGAGAGGGAGAAGGAGAGGGTGAGGGAGAGACAGAGAGGGAGAGGGTGAGGGAGAGAGAGAGAGGGAGAGAGAGAGAGAGGGGTGGGGGAGAGGGAGAGAGAGAGGCAGAGGGAGAAGGACAGATGAGAGTGAGGGAGAGGAAGAGGGTGAGGGTGAGACAGAGGGAGAGAAGGGGAAGATGGAGAGGGAGGAAGAGAGAGGGAAATACGGAGAGGGAAAGAGAGGGAGAAGAAGAGGGTGAGGGAGAGAGAGAGGGGGAGAGAGAGAGGCAGAGGGAGAAGGGGAGATGGAGAGGGAGAGAGAGGAAGAGATGGTGAGGGAGAGACAGAGAGGGAGAAGGAGAGGGTGAGGGAGAGACAGAGAGGGAGAGAGAGAGAGGGGTGGGGGAGAGGGAGAGAGAGAGGCAGAGGGAGAAGGACAGATGAGAGTGAGGGAGAGGAAGAGGGTGAGGGTGAGACAGAGGGAGAGAAGGGGAAGATGGAGAGGGAGGAAGAGAGAGGGAAATACGGAGAGGGAAAGAGAGGGAGAAGAAGAGGGTGAGGGAGAGAGAGAGGGGGAGAGAGAGAGGCAGAGGGAGAAGGGGAGATGGAGAGGGAGAGAGAGGAAGAGATGGTGAGGGAGAGACAGAGAGGGAGAAGGAGAGGGTGAGGGAGAGACAGAGAGGGAGAGAGAGAGAGGGGTGGGGGAGAGGGAGAGAGAGAGGCAGAGGGAGAAGGACAGATGAGAGTGAGGGAGAGGAAGAGGGTGAGGGTGAGACAGAGGGAGAGAAGGGGAAGATGGAGAGGGAGGAAGAGAGAGGGAAAGACGGAGAGGGAAAGAGAGGGAGAAGAAGAGGGTGAGGGAGAGAGGCAGAGAGAGAAGGGGAGACAGAGGGAAAGACGAAGAGGGAGGAGAGAGTGAGAGAGAGGGAGAGACAAAAAGGGACAGACAGAGAGGGAGAGGGAAAAGGAGAAAGGGAGAGACGGAGAGGAAGAGAGCAAGGGGGGGAGAGGGAGGGGCAGAGGGAGAGAGGGAGATGGATAGGGAGACAGAGAGGGAAAGGGAGAGGGAGATAGGGTCCCATTAAAGAAAGGTACATGCCTTTACTCACTACCACCCCCTTTCTGCAGTCTCTGCGAAATGCATCTTCATGACATTGAGCAGTGATGGAATTATGCTGGGTCAGTGGTTTACCTTTGAAGGAACTGGTGAGCACATTTTACATATGGAATTACCAATATAATTGCAAAGGCGCTTATGTCTTCTACAGAACTCCAATGTGCCAATCATCAGAAATCTAGAGTGCACTGACACGCTCCTAGTGCACTTCCAGTCTGATTTGCATATTACGTCTTCTCTGGATTTCTCATGATTGGCACATCAGATCTATAGAGAAAAAAGTCTCATTTTTATTGGGTGTCAAAGACCTAACCATATGTAAAAACGTGCTGATATATTCGGGGGCTCTTTTGGTAACTCTGCATTGGAGCCAATGAACTTAAAGAGGATCAACCACCAGAATTTTCCTATATAAACTAAAACCAGTGCTATACTGGCACTATCATGCCGATTCTATACATACCTTCAGTTGTGAGATTGGATGTATACTTTCTGAAATACAGGCAAGTAAAGTTTTTGAAATGCACTGTTATTTGATTGATAGGTGCAACGGAATATCTAAAAGATGGGTCAGGTGTTGCTAGTTATCCCCTCCCCTGTCTGCCAGCCTGTCCGTCCTCCCCCTGTCTTTGTTATTAAAGGGGGAGGAAGGAGAGAGGAAGAAAGACAGACAGGCAGAGATGGGCTGGAATAACTAGGTAAACCCGAGCCACCTATTAGATATTCCGTTGCACCTATCAATCAAATAACAGTGTATTTCATCAACCTTACTTTCTTCACAATCAGCATGATAGCGCCAGTATAGCACTGACCTTAGTTTATATATGAAAATCCTGGTGGTTGGTGCTCTTTAAACTTACCCCATTGGTGCCACATTATGTTTCTGCAACTAAAAAAAACAGCTGGCATATGAAACAAATAAGAACCAGTATGACCAGTTTTCCCACTGGTTTTGAATGTTTAAAGGATATGGTTTCCCAGAAATGGACTGAGGCAATATTCATGCTCAGGTGAATTTTCCAAATTGTTCCCCTTACAGTCTCATTTTTACATTATGTTCTTTTTACTTGTTTGAGATCCTACTGGGTTAAAAGAGAGGTAAACAATACGTATCATTACAAACAATATAATGGCAGAATTATTGGCTAACAGCCTCGGGGTTGGAGAAACTTTTTTCCCAATGTTAAAGCCCGGAGTTTCTGTTTTGTTTCCTTTAAATGCTGAAATTCCTCCTCCCATCACAGTATCCTGACGTGTGTGAAGCTGCTTCGTTTCCTTATTATTCATCGGCGCTGTGACTCTGCTGCTGCCTGACTCTGACAGATATCCGGGAGGTGAGAGGGCTTCAACTTCAGGTATTATTTCTTAAAGGGTGTTTCCAGGAGACTTGTATAGCTGCTAATGTGTGAGAATGGATTTCTCCAACTTTACACCAGTAGTTAGGTCATATATTCTCTATCTGAGATCAGACATGTGCACGACCCCATAGAATAACATTGGTCCGAGTGTGTTCTGATGTTTTGTTGGATACCACTCAGACCGAAACTACGGTTGTCTTACTACTCAGACCGAGAGCCCTGAGGCTTCATTCGTTGGCTGTAAGTCAATGGAAAATTTCAATCAAGCTTAAAACCTTACATTGTTGTGGTGGTTTTTTTTTTATTTTGTCTTTCAAACTTTCAAACTTTCGATGTTTTTAGCTTTTTTTTCTCTCATGGCATAGGTGTGCTGTTTTTCTTTTTATATTCTCTATAGTAAAAAAAAATCCCAAAAACTGGTGTAAACCAGCTGACAATGTAAAAATACAGTATCTTTGGGGAGTTTGTATGTTCTCCCTGTGTTTGTGTGGGTTTTTTCTGAGTTCTCTGGTTTCTTCCCACACTCCAAAGACATAATGATAGGGATTCACTGTATGTAAAGCATGTTGTGGAATTAAGCAATGTAAAATCTAATATATAAAGCTGAGTGTATGTACAGTCAGGTCCAGAAATATTTGGACAGTGACACAAGTTTTGTTATTTTAGCTGTTTACAAAAACATGTTCAGAAATACAATTCTATATATAATATGGGCTGAAAGTGCACACTCCCAGCTGCAATATGAGAGTTTTCACATCCAAATCGGAGAAAGGGTTTAGGAATCATAGCTCTGTAATGCATAGCCTCCTCTTTTTCAAGGGACCAAAAGTAATTGGACAAGGGACTCCAAGGGTTGCAATTAACTCTGAAGGCGTCTCCC
Source organism: Anomaloglossus baeobatrachus (assembly GCF_048569485.1). Classification (NCBI taxonomy): domain Eukaryota; kingdom Metazoa; phylum Chordata; class Amphibia; order Anura; family Aromobatidae; genus Anomaloglossus; species Anomaloglossus baeobatrachus. The sequence continues at coordinate 30,429,201 of NC_134354.1, read as the reverse complement.
TCGTTAACCTGTAATCAATGAAGTAGTTAAAAGGTCTGGGGTTGATTACAGCTGTGTGGTTTTGCATTTGGAAGCTGTTGCTGTGACCAGACAACATGCGGTCTAAGGAACTCTCAATTGAGGTGAAGCAGAACATCCTGAGGCTGAAAAAAAAGAAAAAATCCATCAGAGAGATAGCAGACATGCTTGGAGTAGCAAAATCAACAGTCGGGTACATTCTGAGAAAAAAGGAATTGACTGGGGAGCTTGGGAACTCAAAAAGGCCTGCGCGTCCACGGATGACAACAGTGGTGGATGATCGCCGCATACTTTCTTTGGTGAAGAAGAACCCATTCACAACATCAACTGAAGTCCAGAACACTCTCAGTGAAGTAGGTGTATCTGTCTCTAAGTCAACAGTAAAGAGAAGACTCCATGAAAGTAAATACAAAGGGTTCACATCTAGATGCAAACCATTCATCAATTCCAAAAATAGACAGGCCAGAGTTAAATTTGCTGAAAAACACCTCATGAAGCCAGCTCAGTTCTGGAAAAGTATTCTATGGACAGATGAGACAAAGATCAACCTGTACCAGAATGATGGGAAGAAAAAAGTTTAGAGAAGAAAGGGAACGGCACATGATCCAAGGCACACCACATCTTCTGTAAAACATGGTGGAGGCAACGTGATGGCATGGGCATGCATGGCTTTCAATGGCACTGGGTCACTTGTGTTTATTGATGACATAACAGCAGACAAGAGTAGCCGGATGAATTCTGAAGTGTACCGGGATATACTTTCAGCCCAGATTCAGCCAAATGCCGCAAAGTTCATCGGACGGCGCTTCATAGTACAGATGGACAATGACCCCAAGCATACAGCCAAAGCTACCCAGGAGTTCATGAGTGCAAAAAAGTGGAACATTCTGCAATGGCCAAGTCAATCACCAGATCTTAACCCAATTGAGCATGCATTTCACTTGCTCAAATCCAGACTTAAGACGGAAAGACCCACAAACAAGCAAGACTTGAAGGCTGCGGTTGTAAAGGCCTGGCAAAGCATTAAGAAGGAGGAAACCCAGCGTTTGGTGATGTCCATGGGTTCCAGACTTAAGGCAGTGATTGCCTCCAAAGGATTCGCAACAAAATATTGAAAATAAAAATATTTTGTTTGGGTTTGGTTTATTTGTCCAATTACTTTTGACCTCCTAAAATGTGGAGTGTTTGTAAAGAAATGTGTACAATTCCTACAATTTCTATCAGATATTTTTGTTCAAACCTTCAAATTAAACGTTACAATCTGCACTTGAATTCTGTTGTAGAGGTTTCATTTGAAATCCAATGTGGTGGCATGCAGAGCCCAACTCGCGAAAATTGTGTCACTGTCCAAATATTTCTGGACCTAACTGTATGTGTGGCGCCCCTGAGGCTCTGGTCGCCACAGGTTACTGCACCTCAGTTAAGGTGCAGTATCCATCTCAGGTAAGAGGGGGTTAATCATCGGTGTTTCCACATTTCACTTCACATACAGTCAGGTGCTTCTCACTGGAGAGCTGTCTTGGGGCAGACAGGGGGGTGGCCATTCAGAAAAATGGAACTTTCCAGTCGCTAGGGCAACCGGCAGGGGGCAGGCACCACAGGGGTTAGAAGTAGGCGCAACACACTCACAAACTCAGACAAGTCGGGACCATAGTTCTGACAAGACACCTCTGGAACTCTTCGATCTACTCAGGGGCCAGGGCTTGGAGCAGGAGCTCAGCCAGGATTCCTAACTGCTAAAGGGGACATCCTACATTAAGGACATTCTCTCTATTCTTTCCTCAACACCGGTGGTGGCCCCTCACTTGCTTGGGATTGACCAGAGCCCATCACAGTGGTGACCGGTATTACTGGGCTGGCAACGGAACCTGTGAGTAAAGAGACACCTTGAACCCGCATAGACTGTGGCGCCGAGGGCCATCACCCCCTCTACCTACCTCCTTCATCCACCTGGAGCCCGCACCTCCTGTGGGGAGCGACACCATCCCGGCCGCCATAACACCTGCCCCAGTGAGGAATCCTGCTAACTCCCTGGCCGCACACCACAGGTGGCGTCACAACAAACAATTCTCAACAACCCCCTATCCCCTTCTATTTCTGTACGCCTCAGGGCAACAGAACCGGGCAAGGCCACCAGTGACACCTTTGAACCCCATTGAAAACAATGGCAGGCATACACAAACACATACAAACACAGTATATGTGACGCCCTAGACCTCAGGGGTCACAGGTAACAACACCTACCACATTACACACACCCCCCCCATCCCTTGTGAGGACACACCTGTCACCCCAAAGGGAGATCTGATGCCTTCCTCAGGGCCAGTAGGGCACACCAGGTGGGCGGAGTCAGGCGGAAAGGCACACCCACCGAGGAGACTACTGCCCTGAGGAAGGAAATACAAACAGTTTAAGTTTGGAGAGAGTTGTGACAGGAGGTGTGGAGGAGCAGAGCTGTCAGGGACCCGGGTTGGAGCCTGGGATCACCGTAACGTCAGGCAGGAAGACGGTGGTGACCGCCTGCAGTAGTACCGATACAGCAACCGGCGGAACCGTAGGGACCGGGCCAGGGTTGGAGCCCGCCGGCCCTGAACCGGGAAGTCAACCATTTACCGGAGCACCAGAAACCGGGTACTCAGACCCCGTCCTAGCTTAGAAGCCACTGAGTATAGGCAATTTAACTGATTGCAGTCTGGACCTCACGGGTTCATCCTCACCCAAAGTCCCGAAAGAAGGCAAAAGCCCACCGATACCGGGTGAGAGCCACCGCAAAGGGCCAAACATCCGACGGGCCAGCGCCTGCGGGCAACCGAGTGCTCCTCCGGCAGCTAAAACGCCGGGGAGCGGGCTACCACTGTCCAGGCAGGGGAGCCAACAGTCAAACAAGAGGTGCAAGGGAAAGGAGCCACCATCAGCCTCACAAGGGACACAAGCAGCCGGCTGCGGGACCCGACCAGACCCAAACTTTGGTTTACCAGTGACTCTGAGTGTGAATCAATCGTGAGTACACCAGTCCCATCCGGGCACGACACTGCACCACGGCACCCTGCACCCCGACAACAACACCGTCGCCAGTCCTCCCAATTGGGCCCCGGGACACACCGCCCCTACCCACGGAGAGGCTAACATCTAGGCTGCGGCCACAACACCGATCCCGGGAATACCCTCCACTCCAGCCGCGGCATCCTGTCGTCACGACCCATACGACGACAACGTGGCCCCCCCGGCTGTGGACCTCATCCCACACCACCACCACTCCACTGCCTCCCCTTAACAGAGCGACGTGGGCCCCGGTCAGGAGGCGCTCGTGCCACCGACAACCCGAGCCTGGACCTCGAGCGGCTCGGCCCGAGCAGCGGAGAGCGGCCGGGCCCCTCTCAGGGCGGTACATATACATGTACACATACAGTTAATAATAAACATTGCCATTATACTTACAGGTCCCCGAGACGCGTCCTGCAACCTCTGTCTCCTGCCGCTTCTCCTTCCGATCATCGCTGTGTCCTCCCGGTAACCAGCACTGATGATAGGACCTTTACGTGATGTCATAGCATGTGACCAGTCACGTATGTATTATCTCATTGGCTACAGACTGGTCACATGGCTATGACGTCATGCTAGGTCCTGTCAGTGCATCTCGCCAGTATGCGGTGCTCGCCCGAGCATCTCCGTACTCAGTATACTCGGCGAGTACCGGCGAGATGCTTTGGTACATAGTCGGCTCCCCATCCCTGCATGACGGCGCTCTTTACAGAGTCAGCCCACATGCAGGGACTGGATGCCACAGCCGGTGAATAGCGGCGCCGGGAATCAGGTGATCGGAGATCACCGTTGCTATAGTAACCCGCCTGTCAGGTTACTATTGCAACGGTGGCAGCGGTGACGTCACCGCTTACCAACCCGCAGCCTCTGCTCACTCATTGAGTGATTAGACTGCATGGGGAGCAGCGTTCTTCCTCTCATCCAGTGCTGTCTGGGTTGATGGAGAAAGAAGACAGAAGACCAGGATTGTAGAGGGGTGAGAGGGAGTAATGTTGTGAATGTTAGTTATGTTTTGGCTGCTGGGAGGCTCACTCTGGTGGCCAGGAATGGTTTGGACTTGGACCAGGTGTGTTGTGCAATGGGCGTTTCCTTTGCTAACTCTCTGCTTATTTAAATCCTGGTCTGATAGCAGGCTGTGCCAGATGTCAGTTGTTCTTTGTTCACCAGCCTGTTTCATTCTGCTCCACACCACATCTACCCCAGATAAGTGCTTGCTCTTTATTTATTGTTTGGTTCTTTTGCTCTTATTTGGGTTTGTCATTTGCTGTGGTTGTTTTCAGTTTATTTGCAGGCAGGGATTTTCCCTCTCAGTTGCTTGGCTGGGGAACTCCCTGCAGTTCTGTTTGGAGTACAGCTCCTTTAAGTCCATGTGTTTGTGGCTTTTTTTTTAATTTGTTATGATTCTAGGATGGAGTTCAGATCGTGCGATCTGAGGGTCTTTTTGTACTATCAGGAATTTGGAATTTTGCAGGGTTTTACTCTGGCCACCATCAGTCCCTTTCCTGTCCTTTCCTAAGTTAATCAGTGGGGGCCTCACCTTTTGCTAATCCTGTCATCTATCTGTGTATTGTGTTTTTCCAACATGTTGTTCGTTTGCATGGTATGCCCGAAAACATTGTTTCTGACAGAGGGGTGCAGTTTGTATCCAGGTTTTGGAGGATTTTTTGCTCCAAATTGGGTGTTCAGCTGTCTTTCTCCTCGGCGTTTCATCCTCAGACCAACGGTCAGACTGAAAGGGCTAACCAGACCCTGGAGACCTATTTACGGTGTTTTGTTTCTGCGGATCAGGATGACTGGGTTTCGTTTTTGCTACCATCAGTCCCTTTCCTGTCCTTTCCTATGTTAGTCAGTGGGGGCCTCACCTTTTGCTAATCCTGTCATCTATCTGTGTATTGTGTTTTTCCTATATCACCGCAGTCTTTGAATGTGGGGGGCTTGCTATTCTTGTCTATTTTCTGAGACAGAGAGTTATTCATCTTTCCCTCCTTTAGGATAGTTAGTTCTCCGGCTGGGTTCGCGGTGCACAGGATGTTAGTTCACCCCTCGGCTACTTCTAGTGTTGATGGTTAGTAAGGGGATGGCGGCCAGATTAGTTGCCAATTCTCTTGTCACCTTTTACCAATGATTTGTGGTGGTCTTCCATGGTTCCGGATCATAACAGAGTAATAAACATGGAGTCTCTAAGTGTGTCTGTGTATTTATTTCTATTAAAGTATTTTTTCTCTGTGTGGTGTCTTTTTTTTAACCCTTTATTGGAGATTCTTAATGGCCGGGTCAAACTTGCCTGACATTAAGAATCTCTGGCTTAGTACTAGCTAGTAAAACAAAGCTAGTATTAACCTCATATTACCCAGTATGCTACCCGTCATCAGGGCCACTGGAAGAGTTGGATACAGCTCCAGAAGATGGCGCTTCTATGGCCGCGCCATTTTCTGGGGCGGCTGCGGACTACAATTCGCAGTATGGGGGCTCAGAAAGCCTGGGCCAACCTGCGCTGTGGATTCCAATCCCCAGCTGCCTAGTTGTACCTGGCTGGACACAAAAATGGGGCGAAGCCCATGTCGTTTTGTTCTTTTTTAATTATTTCATGAAATTCATTAAATAATTAAAAAAAAAGGGCTTCCCTATATTTTTAGTTCCCAGCCGGGTACAAATAGGCAGCTAGGGGTTGAGGGCAGCTGTACCTGCCTGCTGTACCTGGCTAGCATACACAAATATGGTGAAACCCACGTCATTTTTTTTTTTAGTTTTTTTGGCAAAAAAATGAAAAAAAATAAATAAAAATTGCTTTTCCTAGATTTTCCATTGCCAGTGAAGGTAACACCAAGCAGTGGGGATTAGCAGCCAGTAGCTGCTTGGATTACTCTTAGCTACCAATACAAAAAATGCAGCGGGAGCCCAGGCATTTTTTTTTTGTAATTATTTATTTACATAACTTAAAAAAAAAAAAAAAATGGGCTTCCCTGTATTTTGATTGCCGGTCATCACAGTACTGTATTAATAAATCATTAAAAAAAATGACTCCGCGGTGTTTTTGATTCTCAGCACAGATAAAGCAGACAGCTACAGGCTGCCACCCCCATCTGCCTGATTTACCTTTGCTGGCAATCAAAATACAAGGAAGCCTATTGATTTTTTTTATTTAAAAAAAAATAGTTAACAAAAAATGCATGGGCTCCTGCCATATTTTGAAAGCCAGTCAGGTAACGCCAGGCAGCTGGGGGCTGGGATTCTCTGCAGCCCACAGCCACCCCTGGAAATGACACATTGTTTTTTAGCGCCATTTCCAGGCACTTTATCCGGCTCGTCCAGCAGCCGTGATGGCGATGGCTCACTGGGTAATAAAGGGGTTAATACCAGCTTTTTATTGTCAGATGGTACTAAGCCCGAAATTCATGGTGTCACACCAAATTAGACATGGCCACCATGAATTTCTAGTAAAGATAAAAAAAACACACAGAAAAATATTTTTATTAGAAATAAAACACAACACAATTAGTGACTCCATCTTTATTGAACTAAAGAATCCCCCTCCTCCGCAGTAACCCTGGGTCAAGGGTCCCGCGATGTCCAATCCGGATCCAACATCATCTGATCGGTTTGCTGGAAGGCATATTGATCAGATGATGTCAGGTTCAAGGACCTGAATCACATCACACATCAGCTGATTGTATAAAAGCCGTTTATACAATCAGCTAATGCATCAGTAGAAAAAAAAAAAACTATACACTTCTGTGCAGACTCCCATCCGATCGCTGCAGGACCCGGCGGTAATCAGCTGATGCGGTAATCAGCTGATGCGGTCACCTGACTGCATCAGCTGATAGTTTTAGCCGGCCGGGCGGTAAACAGCCGGCCTCACTGCTGGACTTATACTGTCAGCTGATGCTGAAAGGTGACCGCATAAGCTGATCATCGCCTGGTCCTGCAGCCATCGGACATGTCCCAGGAGTCTACAGACAGGTGAATATGATATTTTTTTTCTATTGTTCACTTTTGATTTTGCAGCTGCTTCCACCTCCCGTCCGGACATGACGCCGGATGGGAGGTGGAAGCAGGGGTGGCGGTACCGGAAGGATCCACTCTTCTGTGTTTAGCAACACAAGGATTCCTCTTCCTGTACACGTGATTGTACTACCCCTTGCGTTTATAGCTGCGTTTATAGTCATAGAAACTCTTAGGGTCCCGTCACACATAGCGACGCACCAACGATCCGACCTGGCAGGGATCGTTGGTGTGTCGCTACATGGTTGCTGGTGAGCTGTCAATCAGGCAGATCACCATAGCGACCAGCGACCAGCCACCAGCGACCCGTGTAACGACAATGTGCTTGGTAACCAAGGTACACATCGGGTTACTAAGCAAAGCGCTTTGCTTGGATACCCGATATGTACCCTGGTTACCAGGCCTCGTCCTCGTTGGGTAAATTACCAGGACGCGTGAAGCTACTTCCCGGCCAAGGGTCCACGTATCCCGTCGTGCCCTGGCCCCTGCCCGGAGAAAACTCAAGGCCACCGGCTGCCCTGCTCGGCAGTTCCGTGCCCCTTGACTCAGTCCCCTGCGACCTAGTCTGCCACCTAGTAACTGAGGAGCCCAGCTCCCTGACCTCTCCAAACGAGAGTCACCACTCAACTCACTGTCTCGTAATACTCCTGACCTCCCCTTACCAACCACCCAAGTGGCCAGCCCTATTCTCTTCAGGCTGTCCACTGGTGTGTCTGGTGGGTGTGGTGCATAGTGTTTCTAAGATTTTGATTAGCTTGTTCTTGGCAACACCACAGGTCAGGGACCCGTAACCAAGGAGGATTGGATACTGTGCTGAAGGGCGGATCGCACAATACCCTGTGACGAACTGATAGGCCAGGGCGTCACATTCCCTCTGGTTAAACCAGAGGTTTTTTGTTTTTTTTTCAACTAGAAAGATAACAAAAAGGGGTTAATACATTTTTTTTATTAACAGGTTCCATCCCACACAGGGGAGGCACTTCACTTAAAAGTTACTAAACATTAATTGAGTTAATCTCTCAATGGTGGGACGATACCGGTTTTGGTGGCAGCGGAGACCCAACCTACTCCGTTGCAGCCCCTTGCTGCGACAGTCCAGTCCCAATGTCCCGGATCCCAATAACCCGCCACCCAAACAACCTGAACCCTTGGAAACCTATCCGCGGGTCCGTGACCAGGTTAAGGTCCCGGGTGTTGTCTTTAGACGACTTTGGTTGGCACAGGAGGTGCAACTATGTACAATACACAAGTTCGTGTTGGTCACGCCAGTCCTGTGACCATGGTCCATATTTACTTACAGTCATATGAAGAAGTTTGGGTACCCCTATTAATGTTAACCTTTTTTCTTTATAACAATTTGGGTTTTTGCTATTTCAGTTTCATATATCTAATAACTGATGGACTGAGTAATATTTCTGGATTGAAATGAGGTTTATTGTACTAACAGAAAATGTGCAATCCGCATTTAATCAAAATTTGACCGGTGCAAAAGTATGGGCACCTCAACATAAAAGTGACATTAATATTTTGTAGATCCTCCTTTTGCAAAAATAACAGCCTCTAAGTCGCTTCCTGTAGCTTTTAATGAGTTGGATGAAGGTATATTTGACCATTCCTGTTTACAAAACAATTCCAGTTCAGTTAAGTTTGATAGTCGCCGAGCATGGACAGCCGCTTCACATCATCCCACACATTTTAAATGATATTCAGGTCTGGGGACTGGGATGGCCATTCCAGAACATTGTAATTGTTCCTCTGCATGAATGACTGAGTAGATTTGGAGCAGTGTTTTGGATCATTGTCTTGCTGAAATATCCATCCCCTGCGTAACTTCAACTTCGTCACTGATTCCTGCACATTATTGTCAAGAATCTGCTGATACTGAGTTGAATCCATGCGACCCTCAACTTTAACAAGATTCCCGGTGCCGGCATTGGCCACACAGCCCCAAAGCATGATGGAACCTCCACCAAATTTTACTGTGGGTAGCAAGTGCTTTTCTTGGAATGCCGTGTTTTTTTGCCTCCATGCATAACGCCTTTTTGTATGACCAAACAACTCAATCTTTGTTTCATCAGTCCACAGGACCTTCCTCCAAAATGTAACTGGCTTGTCCAAATGTGCTTTTGCATACCTCAGGCGACTCTGTTTGTGGCGTGCTTGCAGAAACGGCTTCTTTCACATCACTCTCCCGTACAGCTTCTCCTTGTGCAATGTGCGCTGTATTGTTGACCGATGCACATTGACACCATCTGCAGCAAGATGATGCTGCAGGTCTTTGGAGGTGGTCTGTGGATTGTCCTTGACTGTTCTCACCATTCTTCTTCTCTGCCTTTCTGATATTTTTCTTGGCCTGCTACTTCTGGGCTTAACAAGAACTGTACCTGTGTTCTTCCATTTCCTTACTATGTTCCTCACAGTGGAAACTGACAGTTTAAATCTCTGAGACAACTTTTTCTATCCTTCCCCTGAACAACTATGTTGAAAAATCTTTGTTTTCAGATCATTTGAGAGTTGTTTTGAGGAGCCCATGATGCCACTCTTCATAGGAGATTCAAATAGGAGAACAACTTGCAAGAGGCCACCTTAAATACCTTTTCTCATGATTGGATACACCTGCCTATGAAGGTCAAAGCTCAATGAGGTTACAAAACCAATTTAGTGCTTTAGTAAGTCAGTAAAAAGTAGTTAGGAGTGTTCAAATCAAGAAATTGATAAGGGTGCCCATACTTTTGCACTGGTCAAATTTTGTTTAAATGCAGATTGCACATTTTCTGTTAGTACAATAAACTTCATTAGAATCCAGAAATATTCCTCAGTCCATCAGTTATTAGATATATGAAACTGAAATAGCAAAAACCCAAATTGTTATAAAGAAAAAAGGTTAACATTAATAGGGGTGCCCAAACTTTTTCATATGACTGTATACCTATAAAAACAACAACACAGTCCATGTACAGGGTGTACACTCTGAAAAGGAATCTAGTGGTTAATCAGGTACCTTCTTCATTCATTTGCAATTGGTTATTCAAGCATTCATTTGCTAACATTTTCTACATAGAAAATAACAAACTGGGAAAAACAATAAAACGAAAGCACCCATACCTAACAATTCTATGGCATCGTTAAAACTACTGTCATTATAACATTTTTACTTAACACTAGTGCCGCTCACTGGGAGGCTGGTAGTCGACGGCGGCAGCTGGTACTACTCGCTCATCAACTATAGTGAGCCGCTTCACATCTAGGGCGTACCAGCCCCGTTCACCACAGTGCCGGGTGTAACTGACCACCTCTCCTGGATGGCCACTCGGGAGATGTTGCTCAATATTTCTCCGAGCGACTAACACCTCTCCTGAGAGATCTGCTTCCCAGAGGAAACCCCACCATTTCTCGGGGTTAAACCGCCTGACGTACCCTCTGAGCTGCGGCTCTCGTACACGGAAGGTAGCCTTTCTCAAGTGCTCCTTCTTTCTCTTAGCTCCGGCAAGCATCTCTCGTCGTTGTTGATCTTGCGTTGTCATCTGTCACTGGTGTCGTTCCCAGTAGGGGGCGTCAGCGTCCGGCTTCAGCTCCCTAACTAGCTCTGGCTTTAGGTGAACTCTTGCGGCCCAAACAGCCGTCGGGATACCACGCAGCAGTGGAACCGGTGGTGCTGTAGGTTCCACTTCCGTAGCTGTAAGTAGAAAGACCGACTGCACCGCAGCCGGGGTTGCATGGTCCGGGTGCTCCGCCTCTGAGGACGGGCCCGGTGATGCGGTCGGGTCTGGTCTGGTTCCGGACAACCGCTGTCATGACAGGGATGATGGTCGAGATCGGGGTCTCTGTAACTGGAGCCTCATACATAGGTACTGCATGTTCCGCTGCCGGGATTGGTATGGGCAGTTCGGCGTCCGCCGAGGACAGGGTAGGTGACGGTGGAATGCTTGTCGCGAGCGGGGGCGGTCCGGATCCCTCAGCTGCAGTGGCCGGATTAGGGTAATTGACAGGGACTGGGTAACCGCTTACCCTCTCTTCTCGTGGGACTTCCATCTCATGGGCTCGCACCGCCATCGCCAGGCTCCTCATCTCTTCCCTCCAGTGATTCAATATGAAGAGGAACTGCGTCTGTATTCTCCTGCACAGTTGTTCCGTCTCTTCCTCTATCCATGTCACGGCACCCGTTGGTGGTGGAATGGCAGCTAGATCTTTAACCCCTCCGTGGGTAGGGGGATGATGCCCTGGGGCTTGGCGATGGTGAGCTGGGAGTTCCGTTGGGGAGGAAAGGGTCACTGCGTACTCACTCAGCCCAATAATGCTGACACTGACAACTTGTAACCCAGAATTCTTAGCACCTCTGTAGCCAGGAGGGAGCATGCCGGGATCCCGTGCCCGATGGTGTTGCCTGTTATCCTGTGACCTTGACCTTGGCACCCTGTTCTGCAGTTGGTCCCTTTCAGCTTGGAACTGAACGGGTCCCACTCACCCGTATGGCTAACGGAGTGAGCTTGCTCTCAGGGTTCACGCTTGGGATTTTCTGGACTGTATAGTGGGAAAGTCCTAGCCCTCTCGTTACGCTAGTATCGCGATTTTGGAGCGGGTGGAGGTCGAGTCTTGAAGGCCTTGTCCTCGTCGGGTAAATTACCAGGACGCATGAAGCTACTTCCCGGCCTAGGGTCCACGTACCCCGTCGTGCCCTGGCCCCTGCCCGGAGAAAGCTCAAGGCCACCGGCTGCCCTGCTCGGCAGTTCCATGCCCATTGACACAGTCCCCTACGACCGGGGTTCCAGCTCCTACCAGGCCCAGACCAACATCTGCCACCTAGTAACTGAGGAGCCCAGCTGCTGACCTCTCCACACGAGAGTCACCACTCAACTCACTGTCTCCTAACACTCCTGACCTCCCCTTACTAACCCCCCAAGTGGCCAGCCCTATTTCCTTCAGGCTGTCCACTGGTGTGTTTGGTGGGTGTGGTGCAGAGTGTTTCTAGGATTTTGATTAGCTTGTTCTTGGCAAAACCACAGGCCAGGGACCCGTAACCAAGGAGGAGATGGATATTATGCAGAAGGGCAGATTGCACAATACCCTGTGACAACCTGATAGGCAAGGGCGTCACACTACAAATGGTCTGCATTCTCCTAGAGCCCATATTCGGTTAACTAAAGGATAATACTTTACACGCTGCGACATCGCTAACGATTTATCGTCGGGGTCACGGAGTTTGTGACACACATCCGGCGTTGTTAGCGACATCGCAGCGTGTGACACGTACGAGCGACCTTCAACGATCGCAAAAGTGGTAAAAATCGTTGGTTTTGGAGAGGTCATCCAAACACCGAATATTGGTGTTTGGGCACTAGGGAGGTTGTTCATCATTCCTGCGCCATCACACATCGCTATGTGTGACACCGCAGGAGCAACAAACATCTCCTTACCTCCATCCACAGGCAATGAGGAAGGAAGGAGGTGGGCGGCATGTTCTGGCTGCTCATCTCTGCCACTCCTCTGCTATTGGACGGCCGCCATGTGACGTCGCTGTGACGCCGCATGAATCGCCCCCTTAGAAAGGAGGGCGACGTCGCAGGGAACCTAAAGGCCGTGTGACGGGTGTAAGCGATGTTGTGCTTCACGGGCAGCGATTTGCCCGTGACGCACAACCGACGGGGGCGGATACGCTCGCTAGCGATCTCGCTAGCGAGATTGCAGCGTGTAAAGCACCTTTAAGGCTTTAAGAGAGAATTTGTCAATTTGGTTTGAATTTTTGAAGTCTTTTAATGGACGTAGTTACATACAACATGGTTTTGTTTCTTCAGATCAGTTACGGTTATTTACTGCTGTATCTAGCGTCCATGGGTACGGTTGTTGTTTAAAGGGATCCTGGTCAGCGGAGGATTGGGATAGTCATTGGGTTGCTAATGGAGTCTTGGACAGTGAGGTTGTTCTTGAATTATTTCCCATTGTTGTGTCTTTTGTGGTCTGGGGAGCTGAGGTGTGGCATAGACGGATTTTATTGATTTCTGACTGCCAAGGAGTTGTTTTTACAATTAATACTTTGTCCTCAAAGTGTGTTTGGGCAGCTAGGTTGTTGAGGCACTTAGTGTTGTTTTGCTTGAGGATGAATATTTGGTTGAAAGCTAGTCTGGTTCGTAATGGTAACAGGGATGTAGCTAACGCTCTTTCTCATCACCAGTTGGATGTATTCCGCTCGCTAGTTCCAGACGCAGAAATGGAAGGGATTTCTTGTCCTCCACACCTATGGGATTTGATTTGGAGTTAATGCCATTATATATTAAGAGATCGGTGGCTCCAAGAACATGGGCTGATTACTCAGCTGCATGGAAAGTTTGGACTGGGTTTTAGGATTTAGCAGAGATTAGTTATTTTGATAGTCATTTGTGGACAGTTTTGTTATTAATTAAAAGTTTGGTTGGTAAGAGGTGGTCGTTTGCCTCTGTAGCTAAACTCTTAGCTGTAATTTCATTTTTTCTGAAATTGGCAGGTAACCCCCCTCTGGTTAGCTACTTTCCTGAGAAGCAGTTTTTAAAGGGCTATAGGAAAGAAGTGATTAAGCCAGACAATAGACATCCAATTTATTTTCATTTGCTCCAAAAGCTTTGGTCAATTCTAGGCTCAATCTTTAGGGATGAATACGAGACATGTCTTTTTAGGACTGCATTCGTTTTAGCATCTTTTGGAGACTTTCGTATTGGGGAACTTGTTTCTTCAAGTAGGTCGGTACATTCGGGTCTTCTTTTAGAGGATATAAGTTTTATTAAATCATCATTGTTAATTTTTATTAGGAGATCAAAGACGGATCAAGCAGGTAAGGGGTGTTTTATTAAATTACATGAGATACCTGGTTATGTGATTTGCCCAGTTCAAAATGTGAGGAATTGGCTTGGAGTAAGGCCCCCTCAAAAGGGTCTACTTTTGTTGCATATGGACTTTTCTCCAACAACAATTTTTCAATTCAATGCTGTTCTGAAGTAGTGTTTTGTTAGATTGGGTTTGGGTGAAGTGAAGATCTCGTCACACTCCTTCAGGATTGGAGTCGCTTCTGAGGGGGCAAGAATGGGTCTTGGGTCCAAACAAATTATGAAATTGGGAAGATGGGAATCAAATAGATATAAATTATATGTTAGACCGGAATTGTTTATTAAAGATTAATTTTTGTTCTTTTAGGTCCTTTAGTCATATGGATTTTAGGACATTTGTTTATCTTCTGGGCCCAGAAGAGGGCATCATAGAGGATCTATTCTATGAACTTGTCATTTGATTCTCAACAGTTAAATGTTCTATGGTTTGGGTTCAGAGGTTTATCTTGAAGGGAGGTAAAAAATATGTTGAGGAGGTTAGTGGATCAGCGGCCTAGCCCTAATGCAATTATTATTCATGCCCGGGATAATGAACTTGGACAAATCAAGACGCTTGTTGTCTTGTCTGAGATGCGTTCTGATTTTTCATTATTTAAAAGCTGGTTTCCTGGAACGGTTTTTATTTTTTCGGAAATTGTTCCACGTTAAGCTTGGGCCAGCAAGGAATTCCTTTTCATACAGAGAGTTAGAAAAAGGGTCAACAGGTCAATGTGTAAATTTATGTTAAAATTAGTTGGTTTTTCCTTCAGGCACAAGGATTTTGAAGGTTTTTCCCCGGCATCTACTGAAGGGACCTAGTTCACTTATCAGATATTGGGTTGGATATATTTAATGAGGGAATTCAGTCAATTATTGAGAAATGGTTGTGGTGTTTTTGGGGGGGCCCATGACTCTTCGGGTCATGGATTATGGGATAATCGCCCAGCTAATTGCTGGGTGGATTTGGTCATCATTTATGGTAATGGTCAAGTTTTATATGAAAATATTTATCTTTTAATTATATTCATTGGATTTTAGTAATCCCTTAATAAACACCACGGCCTATTTCTTCCAACATTTTTCTGTGTTTGGTGTCATTATTTTTAGATAAATGGGAGTGGGTCTTGTGCTACCATGTATTCTCACAGCACTGTGCGCCAGGTTTTCCCTTGCCCAAGCAAGACCCCGCTCAGTACTGCTGTATAATGTCTTCCATACTGCTGCTGCTTCTGTTAATAGAGACAGGAGAGCAGGAATCCCTCTGTGTGTACTGTGTATGGGAGAGATCCCAGCAGATCATCTCCACCTACTAGCGTACAGATAGAGTTTGCACAGGGGTAAAATGAAAATGCAGGTCACAAGCCAGAAATATTGTTATTCCTTATGTACACATACAAATAGCTTATTTGAAAAGTCAAATTTTAAGGTATACTATGTTTTCAATTTTGCAAGACGCACTTTTTCCCCCCAAAAACTGGGTCTTACAAACCGCATATGGCTTACCGGGGCAGCAGTAGTGCCGCTGGGTCAGTCATACGAAGGGTTTGGAGGGGGTGTCACTGCAGTGGAGCAGCTCAGGAGGGTCAGTGTGCAGCAGCGGAGGGTAGGAGATAGTGTAGGCTTGTGGGGTGTCACGGCGGCGAGCGCCATTGATCTGTCAGCTGGCTCGGAGGAGGGGGTATCGCGGCTCAAGAGGGTCAGTGTGTGGCAGCGGAGGGTCAACGATACTGCGTTCTCATGGGGTTTGCCGTGGCAGACGCATTTGATCCACGGGCTGCTTTGAATCTCCTGCGGTTGACGCAATGGACTTCAAGAAAATGGCAGTGGAGGTCAATCTGAGCATGCGCCTCTTCTGCGACTATTTTCTTGAAGTCCATCGCATCAACGGCCAGTGATTAAATTCTGCCATGACACCCCGTGAGCCTACAGTATTGCTGACCCTCCACTGCCGTGCACTGATTCTCTTGAGCCGTGACACTCACTCCTACGAGCCTGCTGGCAGATAAATGGCTCCCGCCGCTACGATACCCCACGAGCCTGCGGTATAGCTAACCCTCTGCACGCCGACCCTCCTGAGCCATGACACTCCCTCCTCCGAGACCGCAGTATCACCTACCCTGCTTCCTGTGACATTCCTGAGCTGTTCCACCACTGCCGCTCCCCCGTTGAGCTAATATAAGATGCAAGAGGATTATAAGAAGGACCCTCATTTTTGCAGTAAAAATTATTTTTTTTTTATTTTCCTCCTTCAAATTTGGGGTGAGTCTTATAATCTGGTGCGTCTTATAAAACAGTAATTGTTATTGTACATTTTTTGTGCTTCCAGAATGTCAAACTACTTATATGACAACTATGAGGAGAAGATCCGCCCATGTATTGACCTCATTGATTCCTTGAGGTCCTTGGGGGTGGAGAAGGATCTGGCATTACCGGCGATCGCAGTAATCGGTGATCAGAGCTCTGGGAAAAGTTCTGTTCTGGAGGCTTTGTCTGGAGTTACACTCCCTCGAGGCAGCGGTGAGCTGGAGATTATTAATCTTGCAGAATACAATGGCAAAAACATGGGCAACAACTTGCATAGCCAATGCATTCCCAAACCAGGGCCACTCTATGGCACAATTTAATTGTATGGGGTGTAATCTGGTCATGTGATTTATTGGAAGGTGGTAACGTTTTTAAATGCTGCTACATCTGGAACGAAGTATTGCCAATTAATTACCCCCACAATACTGCCATTTCATCCCAAAAATTACGCCGTACCGCCAAAAAGAATTGGTCCCCACATAGCTTTCTCATGAGCCAGATCAGACACCCCCATACTTTGCACTGACGAGGGGCAAGCACCCCGAAACACCGTGTCTGCAAATTGGGATTCTGATCTGGCTTATATATCCTGAGTCATATTGCAAAGGATTGTCGAAAATCCACTTGTGACTTTTAGGATCGCTACTTCCAATAGGTGGCGCTGTGCTAGAGTTTGTCTCCTTTACTGGAGAGACAATTTGAATATTTCCCAGAGGGGCATTGCAGCTATAAGTCCCCTTACCTGGCAGCCAGACTGGCTTGCAAAGTCTCCTTAAGGAGAATAGTGTTCCCCCGTGGAATTTTAGGGGCATTGCAGCTATAAGTCCCCTTACCTGGCAGCCAGACTGGCTTGCAAAGTCTCCTTAAGGAGAATAGTGTTCCCCCGTGGTCCCCACATAGCTTTCTCATGAGCCAGATCAGACACCCCCATACTTTGCACTGATGAGGGGCAAGCACCCCGAAACACCGTGTCTGCAAATTGGGATTCTGATCTGGCTTATATATCCTGAGTCATATTGCAAAGGATTGTTGAAAATCCACTTGTGACTTTTAGGATCGCTACTTCCAATAGGTGGCGCTGTGCTAGAGTTTGTCTCCTTTACTGGAGAGACAATTTGAATATTTCCCAGAGGGGCATTGCAGCTATAAGTCCCCTTACCTGGCAGCCAGACTGGCTTGCAAAGTCTCCTTAAGGAGAATAGTGTTCCCCCGTGGAATTTTAGGGGCATTGCAGCTATAAGTCCCCTTACCTGGGAGCCAGACTGGCTTGCAAAGTCTCCTTAAGGAGAATAGTGTTCCCCCGTGGTCCCCACATAGCTTTCTCATGAGCCAGATCAGACACCCCCATACTTTGCACTGACGAGGGGCAAGCACCCCGAAACACCGTGTCTGCAAATTGGGATTCTGATCTGGCTTATATATCCTGAGTCATATTGCAAAGGATTGTCGAAAATCCACTTGTGACTTTTAGGATCGCTACTTCCAATAGGTGGCGCTGTGCTAGAGTTTGTCTCCTTTACTGGAGAGACAATTTGAATATTTCCCAGAGGGGCATTGCAGCTATAAGTCCCCTTACCTGGCAGCCAGACTGGCTTGCAAAGTCTCCTTAAGGAGAATAGTGTTCCCCCGTGGAATTTTAGGGGCATTGCAGCTATAAGTCCCCTTACCTGGCAGCCAGACTGGCTTGCAAAGTCTCCTTAAGGAGAATAGTGTTCCCCCGTGGTCCCCACATAGCTTTCTCATGAGCCAGATCAGACACCCCCATACTTTGCACTGACGAGGGGCAAGCACCCCGAAACACCGTGTCTGCAAATTGGGATTCTGATCTGGCTTATATATCCTGAGTCATATTGCAAAGGATTGTCGAAAATCCACTTGTGACTTTTAGGATCGCTACTTCCAATAGGTGGCGCTGTGCTAGAGTTTGTCTCCTTTACTGGAGAGACAATTTGAATATTTCCCAGAGGGGCATTGCAGCTATAAGTCCCCTTACCTGGCAGCCAGACTGGCTTGCAAAGTCTCCTTAAGGAGAATAGTGTTCCCCCGTGGAATTTTAGGGGCATTGCAGCTATAAGTCCCCTTACCTGGCAGCCAGACTGGCTTGCAAAGTCTCCTTAAGGAGAATAGTGTTCCCCCGTGGTCCCCACATAGCTTTCTCATGAGCCAGATCAGACACCCCCATACTTTGCACTGACGAGGGGCAAGCACCCCGAAACACCGTGTCTGCAAATTGGGATTCTGATCTGGCTTATATATCCTGAGTCATATTGCAAAGGATTGTCGAAAATCCACTTGTGACTTTTAGGATCGCTACTTCCAATAGGTGGCGCTGTGCTAGAGTTTGTCTCCTTTACTGGAGAGACAATTTGAATATTTCCCAGAGGGGCATTGCAGCTATAAGTCCCCTTACCTGGCAGCCAGACTGGCTTGCAAAGTCTCCTTAAGGAGAATAGTGTTCCCCCGTGGAATTTTAGGGGCATTGCAGCTATAAGTCCCCTTACCTGGCAGCCAGACTGGCTTGCAAAGTCTCCTTAAGGAGAATAGTGTTCCCCCGTGGTCCCCACATAGCTTTCTCATGAGCCAGATCAGACACCCCCATACTTTGCACTGACGAGGGGCAAGCACCCCGAAACACCGTGTCTGCAAATTGGGATTCTGATCTGGCTTATATATCCTGAGTCATATTGCAAAGGATTGTCGAAAATCCACTTGTGACTTTTAGGATCGCTACTTCCAATAGGTGGCGCTGTGCTAGAGTTTGTCTCCTTTACTGGAGAGACAATTTGAATATTTCCCAGAGGGGCATTGCAGCTATAAGTCCCCTTACCTGGCAGCCAGACTGGCTTGCAAAGTCTCCTTAAGGAGAATAGTGTTCCCCCGTGGAATTTTAGGGGCATTGCAGCTATAAGTCCCCTTACCTGGCAGCCAGACTGGCTTGCAAAGTCTCCTTAAGGAGAATAGTGTTCCCCCGTGGTCCCCACATAGCTTTCTCATGAGCCAGATCAGACACCCCCATACTTTGCACTGACGAGGGGCAAGCACCCCGAAACACCGTGTCTGCAAATTGGGATTCTGATCTGGCTTATATATCCTGAGTCATATTGCAAAGGATTGTCGAAAATCCACTTGTGACTTTTAGGATCGCTACTTCCAATAGGTGGCGCTGTGCTAGAGTTTGTCTCCTTTACTGGAGAGACAATTTGAATATTTCCCAGAGGGGCATTGCAGCTATAAGTCCCCTTACCTGGCAGCCAGACTGGCTTGCAAAGTCTCCTTAAGGAGAATAGTGTTCCCCCGTGGAATTTTAGGGGCATTGCAGCTATAAGTCCCCTTACCTGGCAGCCAGACTGGCTTGCAAAGTCTCCTTAAGGAGAATAGTGTTCCCCCGTGGTCCCCACATAGCTTTCTCATGAGCCAGATCAGACACCCCCATACTTTGCACTGACGAGGGGCAAGCACCCCGAAACACCGTGTCTGCAAATTGGGATTCTGATCTGGCTTATATATCCTGAGTCATATTGCAAAGGATTGTCGAAAATCCACTTGTGACTTTTAGGATCGCTACTTCCAATAGGTGGCGCTGTGCTAGAGTTTGTCTCCTTTACTGGAGAGACAATTTGAATATTTCCCAGAGGGGCATTGCAGCTATAAGTCCCCTTACCTGGCAGCCAGACTGGCTTGCAAAGTCTCCTTAAGGAGAATAGTGTTCCCCCGTGGAATTTTAGGGGCATTGCAGCTATAAGTCCCCTTACCTGGCAGCCAGACTGGCTTGCAAAGTCTCCTTAAGGAGAATAGTGTTCCCCCGTGGTCCCCACATAGCTTTCTCATGAGCCAGATCAGACACCCCCATACTTTGCACTGACGAGGGGCAAGCACCCCGAAACACCGTGTCTGCAAATTGGGATTCTGATCTGGCTTATATATCCTGAGTCATATTGCAAAGGATTGTCGAAAATCCACTTGTGACTTTTAGGATCGCTACTTCCAATAGGTGGCGCTGTGCTAGAGTTTGTCTCCTTTACTGGAGAGACAATTTGAATATTTCCCAGAGGGGCATTGCAGCTATAAGTCCCCTTACCTGGCAGCCAGACTGGCTTGCAAAGTCTCCTTAAGGAGAATAGTGTTCCCCCGTGGAATTTTAGGGGCATTGCAGCTATAAGTCCCCTTACCTGGCAGCCAGACTGGCTTGCAAAGTCTCCTTAAGGAGAATAGTGTTCCCCCGTGGTCCCCACATAGCTTTCTCATGAGCCAGATCAGACACCCCCATACTTTGCACTGACGAGGGGCAAGCACCCCGAAACACCGTGTCTGCAAATTGGGATTCTGATCTGGCTTATATATCCTGAGTCATATTGCAAAGGATTGTTGAAAATCCACTTGTGACTTTTAGGATCGCTACTTCCAATAGGTGGCGCTGTGCTAGAGTTTGTCTCCTTTACTGGAGAGACAATTTGAATATTTCCCAGAGGGGCATTGCAGCTATAAGTCCCCTTACCTGGCAGCCAGACTGGCTTGCAAAGTCTCCTTAAGGAGAATAGTGTTCCCCCGTGGAATTTTAGGGGCATTGCAGCTATAAGTCCCCTTACCTGGCAGCCAGACTGGCTTGCAAAGTCTCCTTAAGGAGAATAGTGTTCCCCCGTGGTCCCCACATAGCTTTCTCATGAGCCAGATCAGACACCCCCATACTTTGCACTGACGAGGGGCAAGCACCCCGAAACACCGTGTCTGCAAATTGGGATTCTGATCTGGCTTATATATCCTGAGTCATATTGCAAAGGATTGTCGAAAATCCACTTGTGACTTTTAGGATCGCTACTTCCAATAGGTGGCGCTGTGCTAGAGTTTGTCTCCTTTACTGGAGAGACAATTTGAATATTTCCCAGAGGGGCATTGCAGCTATAAGTCCCCTTACCTGGCAGCCAGACTGGCTTGCAAAGTCTCCTTAAGGAGAATAGTGTTCCCCCGTGGAATTTTAGGGGCATTGCAGCTATAAGTCCCCTTACCTGGCAGCCAGACTGGCTTGCAAAGTCTCCTTAAGGAGAATAGTGTTCCCCCGTGGTCCCCACATAGCTTTCTCATGAGCCAGATCAGACACCCCCATACTTTGCACTGACGAGGGGCAAGCACCCCGAAACACCGTGTCTGCAAATTGGGATTCTGATCTGGCTTATATATCCTGAGTCATATTGCAAAGGATTGTCGAAAATCCACTTGTGACTTTTAGGATCGCTACTTCCAATAGGTGGCGCTGTGCTAGAGTTTGTCTCCTTTACTGGAGAGACAATTTGAATATTTCCCAGAGGGGCATTGCAGCTATAAGTCCCCTTACCTGGCAGCCAGACTGGCTTGCAAAGTCTCCTTAAGGAGAATAGTGTTCCCCCGTGGAATTTTAGGGGCATTGCAGCTATAAGTCCCCTTACCTGGCAGCCAGACTGGCTTGCAAAGTCTCCTTAAGGAGAATAGTGTTCCCCCGTGGTCCCCACATAGCTTTCTCATGAGCCAGATCAGACACCCCCATACTTTGCACTGACGAGGGGCAAGCACCCCGAAACACCGTGTCTGCAAATTGGGATTCTGATCTGGCTTATATATCCTGAGTCATATTGCAAAGGATTGTCGAAAATCCACTTGTGACTTTTCGGATCGCTACTTCCAATAGGTGGCGCTGTGCTAGAGTTTGTCTCCTTTACTGGAGAGACAATTTGAATATTTCCCAGAGGGGCATTGCAGCTATAAGTCCCCTTACCTGGCAGCCAGACTGGCTTGCAAAGTCTCCTTAAGGAGAATAGTGTTCCCCCGTGGAATTTTAGGGGCATTGCAGCTATAAGTCCCCTTACCTGGCAGCCAGACTGGCTTGCAAAGTCTCCTTAAGGAGAATAGTGTTCCCCCGTGGTCCCCACATAGCTTTCTCATGAGCCAGATCAGACACCCCCATACTTTGCACTGACGAGGGGCAAGCACCCCGAAACACCGTGTCTGCAAATTGGGATTCTGATCTGGCTTATATATCCTGAGTCATATTGCAAAGGATTGTCGAAAATCCACTTGTGACTTTTAGGATCGCTACTTCCAATAGGTGGCGCTGTGCTAGAGTTTGTCTCCTTTACTGGAGAGACAATTTGAATATTTCCCAGAGGGGCATTGCAGCTATAAGTCCCCTTACCTGGCAGCCAGACTGGCTTGCAAAGTCTCCTTAAGGAGAATAGTGTTCCCCCGTGGAATTTTAGGGGCATTGCAGCTATAAGTCCCCTTACCTGGCAGCCAGACTGGCTTGCAAAGTCTCCTTAAGGAGAATAGTGTTCCCCCGTGGTCCCCACATAGCTTTCTCATGAGCCAGATCAGACACCCCCATACTTTGCACTGACGAGGGGCAAGCACCCCGAAACACCGTGTCTGCAAATTGGGATTCTGATCTGGCTTATATATCCTGAGTCATATTGCAAAGGATTGTCGAAAATCCACTTGTGACTTTTAGGATCGCTACTTCCAATAGGTGGCGCTGTGCTAGAGTTTGTCTCCTTTACTGGAGAGACAATTTGAATATTTCCCAGAGGGGCATTGCAGCTATAAGTCCCCTTACCTGGCAGCCAGACTGGCTTGCAAAGTCTCCTTAAGGAGAATAGTGTTCCCCCGTGGAATTTTAGGGGCATTGCAGCTATAAGTCCCCTTACCTGGCAGCCAGACTGGCTTGCAAAGTCTCCTTAAGGAGAATAGTGTTCCCCCGTGGTCCCCACATAGCTTTCTCATGAGCCAGATCAGACACCCCCATACTTTGCACTGACGAGGGGCAAGCACCCCGAAACACCGTGTCTGCAAATTGGGATTCTGATCTGGCTTATATATCCTGAGTCATATTGCAAAGGATTGTCGAAAATCCACTTGTGACTTTTAGGATCGCTACTTCCAATAGGTGGCGCTGTGCTAGAGTTTGTCTCCTTTACTGGAGAGACAATTTGAATATTTCCCAGAGGGGCATTGCAGCTATAAGTCCCCTTACCTGGCAGCCAGACTGGCTTGCAAAGTCTCCTTAAGGAGAATAGTGTTCCCCCGTGGAATTTTAGGGGCATTGCAGCTATAAGTCCCCTTACCTGGCAGCCAGACTGGCTTGCAAAGTCTCCTTAAGGAGAATAGTGTTCCCCCGTGGTCCCCACATAGCTTTCTCATGAGCCAGATCAGACACCCCCATACTTTGCACTGACGAGGGGTAAGCACCCCGAAACACCGTGTCTGCAAATTGGGATTCTGATCTGGCTTATATATCCTGAGTCATATTGCAAAGGATTGTCGAAAATCCACTTGTGACTTTTAGGATCGCTACTTCCAATAGGTGGCGCTGTGCTAGAGTTTGTCTCCTTTACTGGAGAGACAATTTGAATATTTCCCAGAGGGGCATTGCAGCTATAAGTCCCCTTACCTGGCAGCCAGACTGGCTTGCAAAGTCTCCTTAAGGAGAATAGTGTTCCCCCGTGGAATTTTAGGGGCATTGCAGCTATAAGTCCCCTTACCTGGCAGCCAGACTGGCTTGCAAAGTCTCCTTAAGGAGAATAGTGTTCCCCCGTGGTCCCCACATAGCTTTCTCATGAGCCAGATCAGACACCCCCATACTTTGCACTGACGAGGGGCAAGCACCCCGAAACACCGTGTCTGCAAATTGGGATTCTGATCTGGCTTATATATCCTGAGTCATATTGCAAAGGATTGTCGAAAATCCACTTGTGACTTTTAGGATCGCTACTTCCAATAGG
The DNA here is from genome assembly GCF_048569485.1 of Anomaloglossus baeobatrachus. Classification (NCBI taxonomy): domain Eukaryota; kingdom Metazoa; phylum Chordata; class Amphibia; order Anura; family Aromobatidae; genus Anomaloglossus; species Anomaloglossus baeobatrachus. The sequence goes on along the minus strand of NC_134354.1, from coordinate 30,405,254 downwards.
TGGCGCTGTGCTAGAGTTTGTCTCCTTTACTGGAGAGACAATTTGAATATTTCCCAGAGGGGCATTGCAGCTATAAGTCCCCTTACCTGGCAGCCAGACTGGCTTGCAAAGTCTCCTTAAGGAGAATAGTGTTCCCCCGTGGAATTTTAGGGGCATTGCAGCTATAAGTCCCCTTACCTGGCAGCCAGACTGGCTTGCAAAGTCTCCTTAAGGAGAATAGTGTTCCCCCGTGGTCCCCACATAGCTTTCTCATGAGCCAGATCAGACACCCCCATACTTTGCACTGACGAGGGGCAAGCACCCCGAAACACCGTGTCTGCAAATTGGGATTCTGATCTGGCTTATATATCCTGAGTCATATTGCAAAGGATTGTCGAAAATCCACTTGTGACTTTTAGGATCGCTACTTCCAATAGGTGGCGCTGTGCTAGAGTTTGTCTCCTTTACTGGAGAGACAATTTGAATATTTCCCAGAGGGGCATTGCAGCTATAAGTCCCCTTACCTGGCAGCCAGACTGGCTTGCAAAGTCTCCTTAAGGAGAATAGTGTTCCCCCGTGGAATTTTAGGGGCATTGCAGCTATAAGTCCCCTTACCTGGCAGCCAGACTGGCTTGCAAAGTCTCCTTAAGGAGAATAGTGTTCCCCCGTGGTCCCCACATAGCTTTCTCATGAGCCAGATCAGACACCCCCATACTTTGCACTGACGAGGGGCAAGCACCCCGAAACACCGTGTCTGCAAATTGGGATTCTGATCTGGCTTATATATCCTGAGTCATATTGCAAAGGATTGTCGAAAATCCACTTGTGACTTTTAGGATCGCTACTTCCAATAGGTGGCGCTGTGCTAGAGTTTGTCTCCTTTACTGGAGAGACAATTTGAATATTTCCCAGAGGGGCATTGCAGCTATAAGTCCCCTTACCTGGCAGCCAGACTGGCTTGCAAAGTCTCCTTAAGGAGAATAGTGTTCCCCCGTGGAATTTTAGGGGCATTGCAGCTATAAGTCCCCTTACCTGGCAGCCAGACTGGCTTGCAAAGTCTCCTTAAGGAGAATAGTGTTCCCCCGTGGTCCCCACATAGCTTTCTCATGAGCCAGATCAGACACCCCCATACTTTGCACTGACGAGGGGCAAGCACCCCGAAACACCGTGTCTGCAAATTGGGATTCTGATCTGGCTTATATATCCTGAGTCATATTGCAAAGGATTGTCGAAAATCCACTTGTGACTTTTAGGATCGCTACTTCCAATAGGTGGCGCTGTGCTAGAGTTTGTCTCCTTTACTGGAGAGACAATTTGAATATTTCCCAGAGGGGCATTGCAGCTATAAGTCCCCTTACCTGGCAGCCAGACTGGCTTGCAAAGTCTCCTTAAGGAGAATAGTGTTCCCCCGTGGAATTTTAGGGGCATTGCAGCTATAAGTCCCCTTACCTGGCAGCCAGACTGGCTTGCAAAGTCTCCTTAAGGAGAATAGTGTTCCCCCGTGGTCCCCACATAGCTTTCTCATGAGCCAGATCAGACACCCCCATACTTTGCACTGACGAGGGGCAAGCACCCCGAAACACCGTGTCTGCAAATTGGGATTCTGATCTGGCTTATATATCCTGAGTCATATTGCAAAGGATTGTCGAAAATCCACTTGTGACTTTTAGGATCGCTACTTCCAATAGGTGGCGCTGTGCTAGAGTTTGTCTCCTTTACTGGAGAGACAATTTGAATATTTCCCAGAGGGGCATTGCAGCTATAAGTCCCCTTACCTGGCAGCCAGACTGGCTTGCAAAGTCTCCTTAAGGAGAATAGTGTTCCCCCGTGGAATTTTAGGGGCATTGCAGCTATAAGTCCCCTTACCTGGCAGCCAGACTGGCTTGCAAAGTCTCCTTAAGGAGAATAGTGTTCCCCCGTGGTCCCCACATAGCTTTCTCATGAGCCAGATCAGACACCCCCATACTTTGCACTGACGAGGGGCAAGCACCCCGAAACACCGTGTCTGCAAATTGGGATTCTGATCTGGCTTATATATCCTGAGTCATATTGCAAAGGATTGTCGAAAATCCACTTGTGACTTTTAGGATCGCTACTTCCAATAGGTGGCGCTGTGCTAGAGTTTGTCTCCTTTACTGGAGAGACAATTTGAATATTTCCCAGAGGGGCATTGCAGCTATAAGTCCCCTTACCTGGCAGCCAGACTGGCTTGCAAAGTCTCCTTAAGGAGAATAGTGTTCCCCCGTGGAATTTTAGGGGCATTGCAGCTATAAGTCCCCTTACCTGGCAGCCAGACTGGCTTGCAAAGTCTCCTTAAGGAGAATAGTGTTCCCCCGTGGTCCCCACATAGCTTTCTCATGAGCCAGATCAGACACCCCCATACTTTGCACTGACGAGGGGCAAGCACCCCGAAACACCGTGTCTGCAAATTGGGATTCTGATCTGGCTTATATATCCTGAGTCATATTGCAAAGGATTGTCGAAAATCCACTTGTGACTTTTAGGATCGCTACTTCCAATAGGTGGCGCTGTGCTAGAGTTTGTCTCCTTTACTGGAGAGACAATTTGAATATTTCCCAGAGGGGCATTGCAGCTATAAGTCCCCTTACCTGGCAGCCAGACTGGCTTGCAAAGTCTCCTTAAGGAGAATAGTGTTCCCCCGTGGAATTTTAGGGGCATTGCAGCTATAAGTCCCCTTACCTGGCAGCCAGACTGGCTTGCAAAGTCTCCTTAAGGAGAATAGTGTTCCCCCGTGGTCCCCACATAGCTTTCTCATGAGCCAGATCAGACACCCCCATACTTTGCACTGACGAGGGGCAAGCACCCCGAAACACCGTGTCTGCAAATTGGGATTCTGATCTGGCTTATATATCCTGAGTCATATTGCAAAGGATTGTCGAAAATCCACTTGTGACTTTTAGGATCGCTACTTCCAATAGGTGGCGCTGTGCTAGAGTTTGTCTCCTTTACTGGAGAGACAATTTAAAAAAATACTATCATCTATTGCCCACATTAAGTTGCCACATACTATCTACATAATAACCACCATAGTGTTCCCTAAACCACCTAGTGGTCCAGGACAGCAAAGTGGTAAATTGTAAAGTTCCTGGTGGTCCAGAGCAATAAAGATGAAGTCCTTTGGTTTTGGGCAACCCTAAACTTCTCTCTCTCATAGATTCAGCCAAGCCCCAGGATTGTGACTTTCTGACCCTCCTTTTGCTTTACAGGTATTGTCACCCGGTGTCCATTAGAACTAAAACTTATCAAAGGTAAAAAGGATTCCAAATGGAAGGGAAAAATAAGTTATGAAAATATCAATAAAATCTTACAAAATCCCACAAAGGTGGAATCAGAGATCATAAAAGGTGAGTGGCAAGAATGGTTACGTGTGTCTACTGAACCCCAAAACATTGGTAAACAGCTTGGCACTAATATTATAGACTCATGGTTGCTTTCCATTTGATTCTTTATAAAGGATATGCCTAGTTTTTTTATGTTTTGTCCAGGAGAATTGTTTTTGAAATTATTGAAATTTCAATATATTCTATCATCCAAGATCTAATGCCACGAAAGATATACATTACTAGCTGTAGTACCCAGCATTGCCCAAGATAGTAACTAAATGTCTGTCTATCTCCCTCTCTGTCTGTCTATCTCCCTCTTTGTCTGCCTGTCTCTGTGTGTATCTCTCTCCCTCCCTGTGTATCTGTGTTTCTCTCTCTCTGTGTCTCTGTCTCTCTGTGTTTCTGTATCTGTGTGTTTCTGTCTGTCTCTATGTGTGTGTCTGTCTCTGTGTGTCTCTATGGGTCTCTGTGTATCTGTCTCTCTCTCTCTCTGTCTCTCCCTCTGTCTCTATTGATATATTACGTCACACATAAGCCTCTTATACTAAGAATGTCCTTCGTTGCCTATAGCAACCAATCACAGCTCCTATTAATGACCTGTAGCTCTCAGCTCCCCTTGACTTTAATGGAGGCAGGTTTTTTTGTGAATAACTGAAAAAAACGGGGTTACATTTTCCCCTCAAAACATAGTCTATGACGTTCCCCGAGGCAAATGAGGAGTCTGTGCAAAAAAAAGGCTGAAGAGATCCATAAAAATTATTTTGCGCTAATTGGTAATGAATATAAGAAAATCTGGTTACTATTATCTTTTGCCTATTTTGAAGGTTTTTTTTTTGCTATTTAATCTAATTTTTAGCTCAGGATGTCATGGCTGGATCAAATAAGGGAATTAGTTCTGGGCTTATCAGCCTTAAAGTGGTCTCTCCTGAAGTTCCTGACCTGACTCTCATCGATCTCCCTGGAATTGCTCGAGTCGCCGTAGGGGACCAACCAAAAGATATTGGGAAAAAGGTGAGACATCAAATACTAGTTACTTCTGGAAATACTTTCCTAAAATACCTTTTGTATAGTTTATGGTGTATCCAAATTAGTGATGTGAGGGTAATCAACGAGTGGAACAGGCTCCCACAAGAGGTGGTGAGTTGTCCTTCAATGGAAGTCTTCAAAATGAGACTGGACAGACATCAGTTTGGGATGATATAATGAATTGTGCTGTGAGCAGGGGGATGGACCAGATGACCCTGGAGGTCCCTTCCAATCCTAACATCCTATGATTCTATGTCACAATCCCTCCTCGCAGTATGTCTAGGATGCTATAGAGATTATGCTGTGACTTGCACCTGGGTGTGCTGGGCTGTCAGTATGCTGGTGTTCAGCACAGTCCTCCATTCTGGTTCTGAGAGGTGCTGGGTTGCCCAGGTGTTCCACCTTTTCAGATATTGCTCAGCTACTTTACTGGGCAACCTTTCCCAGAACTCTGCCAGAGAGAGGACCTCGCAAGTCCTTGGACCCCTAAACGCTTCCCTTGTCTCCACAACAATTATCAATAGTGGGAAAGGTGTCTTCTCCTTATGCAACAGGCAAATTCTGGGCTTCTCAGGGTGGCTGGAGCACAGCTCTCCTCAGTATGGGGCCTCTCAGGGCGGCTGGAGCACAGCTCTCCTCAGTATGGGGCCTCTCAGGGCGGCTGGATCACAGCTCTCCTCAGTATGGGCCTCTCTGGGCGGTTGGAGCACAGCTCTCCTCAGTATGGGGCCTCTAAGGGTGGCTGGAGCACAGCTCTCCTCAGTATGGGGCCTCTAAGGGCGGTTGGAGCACAGCTCTCCTCAGTATGGGGCCTCTAAGGGTGGCTGGAGCACAGCTCTCCTCAGTATGGGGCCTCTTGGGGTGGCTGGAGAACAGCTCTCCTCAGTATGGGGCTTCTCAGGGCGGCTGGAGCACAGCTCTCCTCAGTATGGGGCCTCTCAGGGTGGCTGGAGCACAGCTCTCCTCAGTATGGGGCCTCTCAGGGTGGCTGGAGCACAGCTCTCCTCAGTATGGGGCTTCTCAGGGTGGCTGGAGCACAGCTCTCCTCAGTATGGGCCTCTCTGGGCAGTTGGAGCACAGCTCTCCTCAGTATGGGGCCTCTTGGGGTGGCTGGAGAACAGCTCTCCTCAGTATGGGGCCTCTCAGGGCGGCTGGAGAACAGCTCTCCTCAGTATGGGGCCTCTTGGGGTGGCTGGAGCATAGCTCTCCTCAGTATGGGGCCTCTTGGGGTGGCTGGAGCATAGCTCTCCTCAGTATGGGGCCTCTCAGGGTGGCTGGAGCATAGCTCTCCTCAGTATGGGGCCTCTCAGGGCAGCTGGAGCACAGCTCTCCTCAGTATGGGGCCTCTCAGGGTGGCTGGAGCACAGCTCTCCTCAGTATGGGGCCTCTTGGGGCGGCTGGAGAACAGCTCTCCTCAGTATGGGGCCTCTTGGGGTGGCTGGAGCACAGCTCTCCTCAGTATGGGGCCTCTCAGGGTGGCTGGAGCACAGCTCTCCTCAGTATGGGGCCTCTCAGGGTGGCTGGAGCACAGCTCTCTCCTCAGTATGGGGCCTCTCAGGGCGGCTGGAGCACAGCTCTCCTCAGTATGGGGCCTCTTGGGGCAGCTGGAGAACAGCTCTCCTCAGTATGGGGCCTCTTGGGGTGGCTGGAGCACAGCTCTCCTCAGTATGGGGCCTCTCAGGGTGGCTGGAGCACAGCTCTCCTCAGTATGGAGCCTCTCAGGGTGGCTGGAGCACAGCTCTCCTCAGTATGGGGCCTCTCAGGGTGGCTGGAGCACAGCTCTCCTCTGTATGGGGCCTCTCAGGGTGGCTGGAGCACAGCTCTCCTCAGTATGGGGCCTCTCAGGGCGGCTGGAGCACAGCTCTCCTCAGTATGGGGCCTCTCAGGGTGGCTGGAGCACAGCTCTCCTCAGTATGGAGCCTCTCAGGGTGGCTGGAGCACAGCTCTCCTCAGTATGGGGCCTCTCAGGGTGGCTGGAGCACAGCTCTCCTCAGTATGGGACCTCTCAGGGTGGCTGGAGCACAGCTCCTCAGTATGGGGCCTCTTGGGGCGGCTGGAGCACAGCTCTCCTCAGTATGGGGCCTCTCAGGGTGGCTGGAGCATAGCTCTCCTCAGTATGGGGCCTCTCAGGGCGGCTAGAGCACAGCTCTCCTCAGTATGGGGCCTCTCAGGGTGGCTGGAGCACAGCTCTCCTCAGTATGGGGCCTCTCAGGGCGGCTGGAGCACAGCTCTCCTCAGTATGGGGCCTCTTGGGGTGGCTGGAGCACAGCTCTCCTCAGTATGGGGCCTCTCAAGGTGGCTGGAGCACAGCTCTCCTCAGTATGGGGCCTCTCAGGGCGGCTGGAGCACAGCTCTCCTCAGTATGGGGCCTCTCAGGGTGGCTGGAGCACAGCTCTCCTCAGTATGGGGCCTCTCAGGGTGGCTGGAGCACAGCTTTCCTCACTTGCTGTTGGAGGTAATATTCTGCCCAGTCCAGGTAATGCTTCGCTGATGGAGGAACCTTCATGGGACGGCTCCTGTGGCCACACACCGGTGGTATGGAGCTACTTAGGGTTTTGTTGCTACTGTTCCCTATCGCAGGGGGTAGGACAGACAGAGTTTGTGGCATAGAAGTCATGTTACACTGGTTCTAGTTGGAAGCTCATAGAAAACCAGTATGCAGGAGAGCACATTTTCAGCCTTATCTCTCCTTGAGGTAGGAAGCTTCACTCCTTGGTGGAGACCATTATATCGAGAAAAAGATGTTGCCTCAGCATGGACTGGGAAAGGGATTTTGGAAGCTTCCCCCTGCTTTCCTGACTAGTTTGTTTATCAAGTTTACTGGATGTGTCTGCACTGAGGTGGAGGCTTCTCCCAGTCATTTCCATGGCAGCATGTTGTGAGGAGAATGAACATCTAACTTTCACTTGCATACATTGACCAGTAGATGGCAGCAAAGTACATTTAATAATCCTCAGTGTCCGCACAGCATAACACAATGCAATTCATACTGCCTGATTCACAGTGCACAAAGTAATTCTGGCACACTGCAACAGATCTACTGCCACACAACAACTGTTTAACTCAGGAGTAGTAGAATGGGTACCGGTATACCACACCTCTGCTTGACATGATCTCCTGGTATTTCGACCTCGGACCGTTACCTGACCATATCTTAGTTGAATCCCTTTATTCATTATGTGCCTTCCTGGAAACCTGTCCCCATATTGTTACCTGAATATGCCTCTGTAAACTCCTGGAATCCACTATGAGTTCTCCTTGTACCTGATCACAGCTTATCTGACTACTCTTCCTTCTGAATTACCCCTAAGTAGTGACTAGCGTCATAACTGATGTAAGAGGCACAGGCAGATTCTGACCTAACTAGAAGTTGTTTTTGAACTGGAAGCTGAATTTACAACATTTTTGAAAATTGGCATAAAAAGTAAAGATTGTTTGAGCTATCTTGGTCTCCTTTCCATAATAGATGCCTTAAGGTGACCTCAAGTAGCCATTACAAATGTCCTTAGAGATTTCTAAAGGCCCATAGTTCAAAATCTAAAAAAATGATGGATTTTTCATGGGTTTTAGCGACCACCGATATATATTTTCAGATCAAAGACCTGATCAAGAATTATATTGAGAAGCAAGAAACCATCTGTTTGGTTGTGGTGCCCTGTAATGTTGATATTGCCACAACTGAAGCTCTTGAGATGGCACGAGAGGTGGACCCAAGTAAAGAAAGAACTTTAGGTAAGTTTTTATTACGAGGAGTCTTATCATGTCATAGGGTAAAGTTAAATGCAAAAGTGTATATATAAGAGTCTTGAAAGAAAACAGTGTGGACCTTTTCTGGGAGGAGGATCCCCAATTTAGTTTGGTCCATATTGGTGGTGAAAACGTTTTCCACATAGTGATTAGAAAATATAAGGGGAGGCAATCATGAGGATGCTATTGTTGGATTCTTCAATAGCTGGGTATGGAGGATGGCCAAGAGTTAAGCCATTCTGTCCTTAGATGGTGGTTATGTGGTAGGAAGAACCAACACTAGGAGTGAAATCAAATTTGCTCTTGAACTGTACCTTATTCTATGGGTCAAGATCTTCATCTCAACTCATCAATGGCACCTACATTCCAAGATGTCAATAGATTATAGTGGTCTGTACACATTTGATGGTTAGACCAAGCAACCTGATATCAACAAATACATTTTTGAACCTACTATATCTAACAAGGTCAATTGTGGTCACATATGATTCTGAACCTGAAATAACTTTTTTTTTTAATCTTTTTGTAACTGCAGGAATCTTAACTAAGCCTGACTTAATTGACAAGGGAACAGAGGAAAATGTCATTAATGTAATAAACAATAAAATCATTCAGCTAAAGAAAGGCTACATGGTAGTGAAATGTCGGGGGCAGCAAGAAATCCAGGACAACCTGTCGTTGAAAGAAGCAATTGAGAAGGAGAGAAACTTTTTTAAAGACCATAAGGTTTTCTGGTAAGACATTAACCAAGAGGGTAAATTAAAGCCCCTGATGTTCAGTAGGATCTAGAAATATAGTCTTTCTTCTCTAAGGAGGTTGGGGAACATAACGTTTTTTTTTTAATGGCCATCAGCTTGATCTCAGGCCATGGTAACTTGATGGATGAACGCTGTGTAGGAAGATCGATCTTGTGGAAGACTAGATAGGTTCACCAGGGTCTTTTCTGCCTAGATAGGTCCACCAGGGACCTCTATGCCTAGATAGATCCACCAGAGTCTTCTCTGCAGTTTTCTGATTTCATCAAGCCATCAGATTGCTGGTCTTCCTCTTCACCTTTTTTCTTCTATTCTTCTGACCATGATGTCCTTCTCTAGTGATTGCTCGCTTCGTATGAGGTGTCCAAAATAGACAACTCATAGCTTGGTGATCCTTGCTTTCAGTGTCACGTCTGGCTGGATTTGTTCCAAAATTGGTTTGTTTGTTCTTCTTGCCATCCATGGTATTGATAACATCCTTCTCCAGCACCACATTTTGAAGGCGTTGATTTTTCTTTTGTTTTGTTCATTGTCCATGTTTTGCATCTATATACTGTATTACTACAGGAAAGACTATGTATGAGTCGTGTGTTTGTCACCAGTGCAATGTTCCTTGAATTGAGGAATTTGCCTAGTGACTTAAGTAGGAGAATAGTTCTGGGCAAATCAACAATTATTTCCAGTGCTGCTGATACATCTTGAGTGATCATTGATCCAATGTCACTGGTGTGTCACACTTGACAGATAGTCCAGTAGTTTCTGGCTGTAGAAGATTGCAACATTTGACTACACAAGCTACTCTCTGACTTTCCCTTTTCCCTGCTTGCGGTTTATCCTTTTCTCTTTAGGACCCTGCTGATTTTGTCACATTTTCAGCTGTTAATCATCAGTGCTTCCCTTTGTGTCTTTAAATATTCTCATTCCCCCTGGTGATAGGACTAATACCCATAACAAGTCTTCAATGCAAGCAGTTAGCTTGTATTCATCTGGAAAAGCTTTGTTGTTGTTGAAGTTCCTCTCCCTGAGTTATCTGGAGATAAGTGGTTTGTTCACTTTCCCTCTGTTATTCCTTTGTCTTAGTGCTTAGTGGGGTTGACTAAGTGCTCATGCCATCTGCTCCCTACCTAGAGCCTATTTCAGGGATAGCCAGGGTCAGGTATCCTGCTTGGTGTATAGGTGCGGAACCTAGCTAGGACGGTTTATTTTCACCTGTGTGTTCATTAGAGCTTAGTGGGGTTGACTAAACCCTCATCCCATCTGTTCCCTCCCTAGGGCCTATTTAAGGGTCAGCCAGGGTCAGGTATCCTGCTTGGTGCAGAACCTATCTAGGGTGGTGAGGGAAGCCAGGGGCAAGCAGAAGGTTTAGTCAGGTGGTCACCATCTCTCCCTTCCCTAGACACAGGGTTTCCCTTCCCTTCCAATTGGTACTTCCCCAGACCTAGCATGACATCCAAGTAGGTTGAAGTGTTTACAATTCTCAGTTCATTGCCATCTATCTCAAGTGTCTCAGTGTTGTATCTGGCAGTAGTCAATATCTTTGTCTTCTTTGGAATGAGTATGAGAACCCATGCCTGAGCCTTTCATCTTGACACTCATTAATAAATCCTTCATCACATCTATGCTTGTTGCTATAAATACAGAAACAGAACTAAACTTCATACTCAGATACAGTACCTGGGGATAAGCGGACCTGTGAAAGTTCGGGTTAGCCAGGTTCAGCAGGACTTTAGTTAAAAATTTGGTTTGAGACCCAGACTTGACCCAAACTTGACCACGGACCCACAACTCTATGTAAGTCAATGGTGACCTGAATTTCTGTGCTATAAAATGGTCATAGTAGAGAGTAAGGGCTAGAGGGCTGCAAAAGGATGCAAAATGGTGGTAATTACCCCGCAAACAAATGTGGATAGCGAATAAATTAAAAAAATTATTTGTGGTCCCCCTACTTTTGCTAACAAGCACAGATAAAGCAGACAGCTGTAGGTTGCAACCCTTAGCTGTCTGCTTTTCCATGGCTGGTTATCAAAAATAGAGGGGACCTCAGGCTGTTGTTTTTTTTTAATTATTTATTTATAGGTTTCCCCTATTTTTGATAACCAGTTAAGGTAAAGCAGACTGCTGGGGGCTGGTATTATTAGAATGAGAAGGTGAATAGTTATTTGTCCCTTTCCAGCCTAAAAATAGCAGCCCACAGCTGCCCCAGAAGTGGTGCATCCATTAGATTCTCCAATTCTGGCACTTCTCCTCGGTTCTTCCCGATTGCCCTGGTGTGGTGGTAATCAGGGTAATACTTTTGGGGTTGATGGCAGCTGTAAATTAGTAGCTGGCATCAAGCCCAGGTGTTAGTAATAGAGAGGCGTATAGCAGACACTCCCATTACTAACCCGTTAAGTGTACACCATATTCCAAATTATTATGCAAACTGGATTTAAGTGTCATAGCGATTTTTTTTTTTTGTTTTTCAATGAAACTCATTGATGGTATTAAGTCTCAGGGTTCTTTGGATCACTGAAATCAATCTCAGATACCTGTGATAATTATTTTATGCCAGGTGAGCCCAATAAAAGAAAAATTGGATGTTTCACAATATTAAGCAGGCGACAGTTTTCAAGTAACATGGGAAAGAAAAAGGATCTTTCTGCTGCCCAAAAGCATCAAATAGTGCAATGCCTTGGACAAGGGATGAAAACATTAGATATTTCACGAAAACGTAAGCGTGATCATCATACTATGAAGAGGTTTGTGGCTGATTCAGAGCACATATGTGTTCGTGCTGATAAAGGCAGAATGAGGAAGGTTTCTGCCAGGCAAGTCCATTGGATTAAGAGAGCAGCTGCTAAAATGCCATTACAAACCAGCAAACAGATATTTGAAGCTGCTGGTGCCTCTGGAGTCCCTCAAACCTCAAGATGTAGGCTCCTTCCAAGGCTTCCTGTGGTGCATAAACCTACTATTCAGCCACCCTTAAACAGTGCTCACAAGCAGAAACGGTTGCAGTGGGCCCAGACATACATGAAGACTAAAGCCTGCTTTACACGGAAAGACCGATTGTGCGATTTCACGATCGATCGTCCCCACCCCCGTCGTTTGTGCGTCACGGGCAAATCGCACAAAGTCGTGAAACCCCCGTCACACGTACTTACCTGCTGAGTGACCTCGCTGTGGGCGGCGAACGTCCACTTTCTGAATGGGGAGGGACGTTCCGCGTCACAGCGACTTCACACAGCGGCCGGCCAATAGAAGCGGAGGGGCGGAGATGAGCGGGATGTAAACATCTCGCCCACCTCTTTCCTTCCGCACTGCTGGCGGGAGCCACCGGACGCAGGTAAGCTGTGTTCATCGTTCCCGTGGTGTCACACGTACCCCCATGTGCTGCCACGGGAACGATAAACAACCTGCTGCAGGAAAAATAAACGATATTGTAACGTCCTGGATGTGGATTCACTGGGCCGTGCACCGGACTCCCCCAGCGAGGCAACCCAGAGCTAACCCCTATACAGGGATTGTCCGGTCACCCCGCCAGAGGGCCTAAATGCACGGTAGCCGGAACACGGGAGGTACGAAGTCCAAGTCCTATAGAAGACTGCAAGAGTCCAAAGGGAACCGTAAGCAGGACGAATGACTGGGACCAGGTTCAGGTGCCGGGTAGGAACAGCAGGCGGGGTCCGGGTTCAGTAAGACGTGCAGGCGGATGTACCAGGTAGAGTCTGGGATCGGTGACGGGTACAGGCTGACGGAAGATGGCGGGATCCTCAGCAGACGGTCAACGGGACACTTCCTGGAGAACCAATAGCCAGGACCAGCGGACGGACTCTGCAGACGAGACAGTGTTAATAACGAGACAAGCACAAGGGGACCTGATCACCTAGCAATAGAAACACGTTTATCAGGCGCCGCCCATATGGAAAGGGAAGTCTTATATACCCTGTCCCTGTAACATGTCATATCCTGCTTCAGGAGTGCTGGGCCTATAAGACTAGGTGAGTGGACGCGGCCCCGCCCTATACACATGCATGTGCCTAAGAATCAGAGTCAGACACAAGAGACCAGGAACAGGACGCAGGAGAGCATGAGCTGGAGCGGCAGCCGTGACCGGTGGGCACATTGACTGTATCAGTGGGTAAGGAGCGGCGTCGTGATGGTGAGACCGGATCAGTGGGTAAGGAGCAGTGCCGTGACACCGGGAGCATGACAGATATTATGAAACTTAGCGACTAGTACACGACTCACGATTTGTGAGCGATACTGCACCGCTCAGAGGTTTCACACGAGATGACGTCGTGTACGATGCCGGATGTGCATCACGAAAACCGTGACCCCGACGATGCATCGCACAATCCGTCATCTCGTGTAAAGCACCCTTAATTTTCAAACAGTCTTGTTTACTGATGAGTGTTAAGCAACCCTGGATGGTCCAGATGGATAGAGTAGTGGATGGTTGGTGGATAGCCACCATGTCCCAACAAGGCTGCGATGTCAGCAAGGAGGTGGTGGAGTCATATTTTGGGCCGGAATCATGGGGAGACATTTGGTAGGCCCCTTTAGGGTTCCTGAAGGTGTGAAAATTACCTCTTCAAAGTATATAGAGTTTCTGACTGACAACTTTCTTCCATGGTACAAAAAGGATCTTCATGAATGACAATGCACTCATGCTGCAAAGAATACCTATGTGTCATTGGTGGCTATGGGCATGAAAGGAGTTAAACTCATGGTGCGGCCACCATCTTTCCCTGACCTCAACCCTATAGAGAACCTTTGGAGTATCATCAAGCAAAAGATCTATGAGGGTGGGAGGCAGTTCACATCAAAACAGCAGCTCTGGGAGGCGATTCTGACATCATGAAAAGAAATTCAAGCAGAAACTCTCCAAAAACAAGTTCAATGGGTGCAAGAATTGTGAAGGTGATATCAAAGAACGGTCCCTACGTTAACATGTAACTTGGCCTGTTAGGATGTTTTGGATTTAAATAGCTTTTCATTTCAGTGAATGTGATCTCCTAATGCTGCAAATTCTACAAATTAGCATTTTCAGTTCTTTAAAACATATAAAATGATAGAAATTCTACTCTGCCTAATAATTTGGAACAGGAAGATTATACTGTTATCATTATTATTATTATTATTATAGCACCATCAATTCCATGGCGCTTTACATGTGAAAGGGGTATACATAATAGGGACAAGTACAATAATCATAAACAGTACAAGACACAGACCGGTACAGGAGGAGAGAGGTCCCTGCCCGCGAGGGCTCACAGTCTACAAGGGATAGGTGAGGATACAGTAGGTGAGGGTAGATCATTGGGAGGTTTCTTCACTAAAATTCGATGTATACTCTAATGGGTGATGACTTTTATTAGACTAAAGGCCGCTTTACACGCTGCGATATCGGTACCGATATCGCTAGCGTGTGTTCCCGCCCCCATCGGTTGTGCGACACGGGCAAATCACTGCCCGTGTCGCACAGCATCGGCCGGACCCATCACACATACTTACCTTCCCTGCGACGTCGCTGTGACCGGCAAACCGCCTCCTTTCTAAGGGGGCGGTCCATGCGGCGTCACAGCGACGTCACTGAGCGGCCGCCCAATAGAAGTGGAGGGGCGGAGATGAGCGGGACGTAACATCCCACCCACCTCCTTCCTTCCGCATTGGGGCCGGCGGCAGGTAAGGAGAGGTTCCTCGTTCCTGCGGTGTCACACGGAGAGATGTGTGCTGGCGCAGGAGCGCCGAACTACTTCGTACCTGCAGCTCCGATGATATTCGAGAATGGACCCCCATGTCACCGATGAGCGATTTTGCACGTTTTTGCGACGATGCAAAATCGCTCATAGGTGTCACACGCAACGGCATCGCTAATGCGGCCGGATGTGCGTCACAAATTCCGTGACCCCAACGACTTCGCATTAGCGATGTCGTAGCGTGTAAAGCCCGCTTAACTGTCATTTGCACCGACCATTTAGGAAAATCAGAGAAAAATATCATTTGCATAATAATTTGGAACATTGTAGAGTTAAAATAAACACACACAGGCAAAAAAAAAATATTTGAATAAAGACCCCCCCCCACTCCTTGGTTTACCAATTTATTTATTCAAAAGAAATCCTTGAAGTTCCGACGTAAGCCAATGATGTAATTCCCCATGAAGTTCATCGATTCCTATGGAGATTTGTTCTGGAAACGTTATCAGAACGAAGCTCCATAGGATTAAAAGGATGTCATGGAACATTATATCATTGGATTATGTCAGAACTTTAAGGATTTCTTTTGAATGAATAAATTGGTGAACCAAGGAGTATGAGGGAGTCTTTAGTCCCCAATTTTATTACATGGGAACTTCGAGATTTTTTGTTTTAATTAATAAATTGGTGAACGAGTGTGCAAGTTTATTTGGTCACAGCTTCCCAAAAAGGTACTGCTAAACCCTTTTAGTGGGCATCCATGCATAATGATATTATAGATTTTGTATCTGCTTCTGAAAATTGCGCATGCGCTAAAGTCTGTCATAGCCGGCTGGTGAATTCTCTTCATTGCCAATTCCAAAAAGACTGTAGTCTCTTTTGTCCAAGGATTTCTTTATTAATTTGCTTTTGTCTGCTGGGAAAACTGTTCTTTGGGTGGTAATCAACTAATTAAGTAAACAAGCTCCCTTTGTTCTATTATTAGGGTTACCTAATACCGAAATGCTTTCCAGGTTATTCATCAAACATGTGGTAAGGTTGCACGGTATCTCTCTGAACATTCTATATAGGGGCTGCAATTTGTTTAAAAATTTTGGAGAGCGTTTTGTAAAAAATTTGGCATTAACTTTTCATTTTCCTCTTTTTACCACCTCAAAACCAACGGTCAGACAGAGAGGACAAATCAGTCATTAAAACAAATTTTAAAAGGGAACCAATCACCAGAATTTTCGTATATAACCTAAAGCCAGTGCTATACTGGCACTATCAGGCAGATTCTATACAAAGCTGATACCACGAAGTCCAGCTCCTTCAGGTCACATGAATATGACCTCACACAGGTCCTGCAAGTGAAAATGTAAATCGTTTGTATAATACTAATTCTAACAGGGGGAGAGGATAACTATGAATACCTCCCCAGGTATTATCTGATCCTCAGCTGCTGTCACTCAACAAGCTGATGATTTTATAAACTTTACTTTCTTGGATTTCAAAACCTAAACATCTGAGCTGACCACTAATGGTATGTGGAGAATCAGCCTGATAGTGCCAGTGTAGCTCTGGCTTTAGGTTATATACAAAAATCCTGGTGATTGGTTCCCTTTAACATGTTTCTTTGCGACTCAGGAGGAGGACTGGTCCTCATTTTTACCTCTTGTGGAGTTCACCTTTAACAGTCTGAAGGGAGGTTCAAAAGAATATTGGGGTGGCCAAAGTTTGCCAGAAACGGAAAGCTGATACGAAGCGGTCGGCAGGTCCCTTCTTCAAGGTAGCAGATAAGGTTTGGTTATCTTCTAAAAAATATTAAGCTGGAGGTGCCATCAACAAAATTCGGTCCTAAATTCATTAGCCTATACGAGATTCTGGAGGTGATCAGCCCGGTTGCCTTTAGATTGAAACGCCCTCAATCTCTTCGTATCCTTAAAGGGGGCTTTACACGGTAGTGATATCGGTACCGATATCGCTAGCATGCGTACCCGCCCCCATCGTTTGTGCGACACGGCCATATCGCTGCCCGTTGCCCACAAAATCGCGCTCCCCCGTCACACGGCTTACCTGCCCTGCGACATCGCTCTGGCCGGTGATCGCCTCCTTTCTAAGGGGGCGGGTCGTGCGGCGTCACAGCGACGTCACACAGCAGGCGGCCAATAGAAGCGGAGGGGCGGAGATGAGCGGGACGTAAACATCCCGCCCACCTCTTCCTTCCGCATTGCCGATGGAGGCAGGTAGGGAGCTGTTCCTCACTCCTGCGGTGTTATACACAGCGATGTGTGCTGCCACAGGAACGAGGAACAACATCGCTAATGAGAGGTAAACGATTTTTTGTTTTAAGACGACCTCTCCGCGGCAAACGATTTTGGCCGCTTTTGCGATCGTTTAAAGTCGCACATAAGTGTCACACGCTGCGATATAGTTAATGACACCGGATATGCGTCACTAACGACGTGACCCTGACGATAAAACATTAACAATATCGTAGCGTGTAAAGCCCCCTTAAGTGTTTTTCAAAGATCCCTGTTGAAAGAATTTGTCCTTTCAGTATTGTCCCTCTCATCCCCACCTTCTCCTGTTTCCATTGATGGGGGTATAGAATACGAGGTGCAGAGGATCGTTGATTCTAGGAAGTTCCAGAATTCCCTCCAATATCTGGTTCATTGGGAGGGATATGGACCCTAGGAGAGATCCTGGGTTCCGGCTCATTCTATAAGGGGTGATCATTTGGTCAGTGCCTTTCATCATAGGTTTCCTAGGAAACCTGCAGGTCCTGTGGCTTCCTAGAAGAAGGGCTACTGTCACGATTTCTCCGCTCAATGCATCTAGAACACAGTGACTGTCTGCTGGGACTTAGGAATCAGGACGCACTGAGCTGTTTGTTTGGTGAGTGACAGCTCAGTCATCCAATCAAGTACTGGGGTGTGCTGAGATGTTGATGAGTTGAATGAAAGCTTAGTCATCCAATCGGTTCTGGGAGGTGCTGGATTGTTCAGTTCTTCCATGTTCCCGGTGATTGCACAGCTACTTAGCTGAGCAGTCTCTCCCATAACGCTACCAGTCATAGTATTCTGTTTGAGTTTGCTGTTGGTCTGCATTCTTATGCTCTGCTTGTTCTGATTATTGCCATATAACCCTGGACCATTATCTGACTACTCATTAGTTTACTATATGTAGCCACATCATGCCCTCCTGGTATTCTGACCCCAAAGTTTGACCTGAGTACACTTCAGTTTAATCCCTGTATCCACAATGTGTCCTCCTGGTATTCTGACACTAGACTGTGATCTGAGTACACCTCAGTTTACTCTCTGTATCATGACATGTACTCCTGCTACCATGACCCCAGACCATTACCTGACTACTTCTCAGTTTATTCCTTGTATCCACGATGAACTCTTCTGATATCTGACCCCGGATCTTCCAACTATCCTACCTTCAGACTTGCCCATGTGTAAGTGACTAGCATCACACCAACCTTACTCATAGATGCTATAGCAGGTGAAAGACTAGCAAATTGAAACCGTAACAGAACTAAGCTTAACACAAAGATACTATAACAGAACCAAGCCTTCTATATAGATACTATGATAGAACCAAGAATGGTACATAACTGCAGTAACAGAACCAATCTTACTACAGAGTTACAGTAACAAAACCACACTTAGCACATAGACACAGTAACAGAACCATGCTTATTACATAATGTAGATACATAGCAAGATATACAGTAGAAGGAAGCAAACTTACTTCATAGATTTTATAACATAGGCAATAATAGTATAGAGAAACGGTAAATGAACCAAGCTTACCACATAGATACTGTAAAACAATCAAGAAGAAAACATAGAAACAGTTACAGACCCATGCTCACTACATAGATACAGTACCAAAACCAAGCTTACTATATAGCTACTGTAACAGAACCAAGAATACTATATAAATACAGTAACAGAACTAGGTTTACCCCCCATAGATATATTAACAGACCCAAGATTACTGTATAGATTCAATAACAGAACCAAGTTCACGATACATAGAACAAAGAATAGTACATAGATACAAAAACTGAACCAAGCTTACTACAAAGATATATTAACAGACCCAAACTTGCTATCTAGATAGAGTACCATCACCAATCCTACTATATAACTACTGTAATAGAACCAAATATAATACATTGATATAGTTACAGAACCAAGCTTACAACATACATACAGTAACAAAACCAAACTTACTACATAGATACAGTAGCAGTACCAATCTTTGTACATAGAGATAGTCGCAGAACCATGTTTACTTCATAGATACAGTAACAAAACCAAGCTTATCACATTGAAAAAGTAACAGCACTATGTTTACTACATATTGTAGATATGGCAACAGAACTAATATTTGTAAATAGAAACAGTTGTACTATTAGGCGCACTGCATAAATTCAGTTGAAGAAAGTTTTTTTCATAGGTGGTTTAATAGAGGCAATAGTAGTACAGAAAAAAGTAATAGTCTTTGGCTTTATGATTTTTTTTGTTTCTATGCTAACGAATGTATAACCTCATACTGGAGAATTGATGAATTTCAGCTAAAGCAATAGCAGACATCATGGGCATTTCATGTGAACTTGTTTGTGTCATTATCCATGAACATTTGGACATGAGGAAGCGATCTGCAAAGTGGGTCCCCAAATGTCTGACAACAGATCAGAGAAGCATGCGAGTGACAACTTCCCGGTCCATTGGTCAGTGTTTCCGGACTGATAAGAACTTCCTGGATCGACTGGTCACTATGGATGAGACCTGGATTTATTTGTATGACCTTGAAAACAAGGAGCAGTCAAAAGAGTGGAGGCACAGTGGTTCTCCTCGTCCAAAGAAGTTCAGGGTGCAAAAATCAGCCACTAAGGTGATAGAGTCTGTGTTCTGGGATAAGGAGGGTGTGCTGCTAGTGGACTACCTTCAAAAGGGTTCCACCATCAATGCAAGGTATTACATTAAACATTTGGACCAATTGAAGGCAGCTCTGAAGGCCAAAAGGCGCGGCATGCTGTCCAAAGGAATCCTGTTCCTGCAAGTCAACGCTTCCGCTCACACTGCACAAGCGACCACGGCAAAACTGACAGAGCTGGTTGACCACCCACCTTATTCACCAGATCTAGCTCCCTCCGACAATCATCTGTTTCCAAACGTGAAGAAACACCTCAAGGTACCACATTTCACACCATTTCTGATGCCATGGCTGCTACATATGCCTGGTTTAAGGCACAACCGAAATCCTTTTTGCTAGGCTTACAAAACTTGGAATACCAATGTAAGTGTGTTGTCATCAGTGGAGAGGATGTGGAATAAATGTAAAGTTTCATCATCCTATCTCGTTTCTTTCTGGGTAAAGCCAAAGACTTATCAGCAGCCCCTCGTACACAGATACTATAATATACTCAAAAACAAAACTGATACAGTAACAGTACCAAGCATACTACATAGACATAGTAACAAACCCAAGCCTACTACATAGATACAGTACAAAAAACAAGCTTGCTATATAGTTACTGGCATAGAACCAGAAATAATACATACATACAATAAAAGAATCATACTTACCACTACTGAGTACATAAAGTTACAGAACCAAGCTTACTACATAGATACAGTAACCGCACCATAACCTATTAAAGTATATTAGAAAGTTTTGGAACTTAAACACCTTTAATAATTATTTAATCTCTGTCACATCTTTATGATTTTACATTCAATACATCTGATCATGTACTAATCTCAATTAATACAGTGACCTTTTGTATGAGGAGAAGGCCACCATCCCAATTCTAGCTCAACGTCTCACGTCAGAACTTGTGGAGCACATCAATGTAAGTCATGAGAATATCATAAGAATTAGATTTTTTTCTTGACAAATCCGTCTAGTGATAAGCGGGCTTCCCACGCTGCGACATTGCTAACGAGATGTCGTTGGGGTCACGGAATTCGTGACGCACATCCGGCCTCGTTAGCGACGTCGTAGCGTGTGACACGTACGAACGACCGTTAACGATCAAAATTACTTACCTAATCGTTGATCGTTGACACGTCGTTCAAATTCCAAATATCGTTGCTGTTGCAGGTCGCAGGTTGTTCGTCGTTCCCGCGGCAGAACACATCGCTACATGTGACACCGCAGAACGAGGAACATCACCTTACCTGCGGCCGCCGGCAATGAGGAAGGAAGGAGGTGCGGGGGGATGTTCGGCCGCTCATCTCCGCCCCTCCGCTTCTATTGAACGGCCACTTAGTGACGCCGCTGTGACGCCGCACGAACCTCCCCCTTAGAAAGGAAGCGGTTCGCTGCGTGTAAAGCGCGCTATATAGTTTTAAAAGAAGGTGAAATTTAAAGGGATGATTTATTTGGACATATCAATCTAATTAGTGACTGCAGTGATGACCAATGTGTCACTGCTGTGGCCATTGATTTTCTGCAGTGGACACGTATCATTCCTGCCAGAACAGAGAGGCAGGAATAAGCAATGGTGAAACCATAGTAGAGAATTGTTTTATTTATTTTTTTGTTAAATACCACATTGTGTCTGTTTTTTACAAAGTATTATTCTTTAATTCACAGAGGACTCTTCCTACACTGGAGGATCAGATAAAAACTAAACTCCAGATCTCAAAAGACGAGCTAGAGAAGTGCGGAAGAGGGGTCCCCGAGGACGAGAGCGAGAGGCTGTCCTTCCTGGTGGAGGTAAAGGATTCATATTCCCGCTATAATCAACTGTTCTTCATATCTAATATAAAGTGTTTATACGATTTACCTGTTCAAGATCTCTGTTTGCAGTCAGTGAATAGACACAGTATTCTTTGTATGTAGGTAAAATGTACCAGCCTAAAGTCGACAAAGGTTTTTTTTAGTCTTGACGTAATAGTAGCAAAAAATTAGCTGTGAGAAGTTTTAGTTCTCCATAGATTTCAACATCTCAATGTAAACAAGAAAATTCCCATTCGCAATCAGCAAGTTGAAAATGATGGAGGTTCCAAGTCCCAAGACTTACGTAAGCTTTCCTTTAAAAAATAATCAGAAAATGCTTTCAATGTTAGTTTGCGCTAGGAAAAAAACAAAGATACAGAGTAATCTGGTCTAAAATTCCTTGTATAGTGAGGGCCCTGGAAAATAAATACTACTCTAGGGCACCACAGCCAAGAGAGGTGACCATGAGAAGGGTCCGTGATAAGCAGCATGCAAGTGTGTTTCAATATGAAGGAGAAAAAAAGATTTTATCCGAGTGAAGGAAGTGCTGCTGAGGTGACTGCCAGCAGACTGTTGAAATAAAAGCAAAGTGTCACCAATGGCTATGTGTTACCTCAAAAAGAGGCTTGTAACCATCAGTTTCTCTAAGTGAGTAACATCCACTTGATTTGTTGTTGGTGTTTGTCTACATTATTTTAGCCATCCCTGATACAATATAAAGAAGCACAACTGTCGGGTTCACCTCTTACAGATTTTATTTATATGTGTTACTTTATACGACAGAAAATTCAGCAGTTTAATTTGGACATTGCTCACGCTACACAAGGGGAGGAGAGTGTGTCGCTTACAAAGACCCCCAAGCTTTTCTCCAGAGTTCGGGCATGCTTCGATATTTGGCAGAAAGACCTGGATAAGTCCATCATAAAGTGTAAGTTATCAGCTTTTATTTTTTTATATGGAGGTAATTTCTTTAAATGGAATATTTACCACATACGAGGCATCCTGTACATAGAAGCATTTTGTGAAACTGATCGGTGGTGCCTGTTTCTGACTATTCCTTTTCTTTATGGGGGTCTCTAATACATAAGTAGAGCCCACTATCACTACCCTCAGGCATCTGCTGTGAGCAGATGAAAACTTGTCAACAGGTGCTCGAAATATGACATAATTTCCATTGAATTGAATATTCCATTTGTAAAACCTGTTACATCCTCAAATTTTGAAGCTACTTCCGATAATATTAAAGCAGATATATCAAATTTCTCAATACAAACTGCATAACTTAGTAAATAGGTTTACTACACCTGATGGGGCTGTTGTACTTGCCTTGAAAAAGCATTTCATAATGGCTCCAGGTCCCAGGGGGTAGGTCCTGCATCCCCAAGAGTTTGCAGTTCCCTGTAGTGCCCTCAGTGGCTCAGGGGCGCTACATATACACTAGCATAGATAAAGGGATGTATAGAAAAAGTATTTCTAAAGATCCTTTATTGTATGCTAATGAGCGAGGGGGACTAGTCCCCTGGGCATTGCTTCCCTTGCTAGTTGGCCCCATTAGCATGCTAGTACGCCCCTGTGGGCCCCTGTGGACGTGCTATCGTGCTAATAAATGCATGTCCGATGCTGGATTTCGGCTCAATGCACATGACCCTGGAGTTTCAGTCATGTGCACTATGAAGCTGGGTGTACGCGTCACGGCTTCAAACTGAATTAGTGCGCATGACCAAACCTCCGTGGTCATGCGCACTGAGCCGAAAGCCAGCGGCGAGCGGCGATGACTGCGGAGAGGTGAGTGAGATCATCCTCTGATGCTGCACATTCATTAGCATGTTAGCACGCTCACAGGGGACCACAGGACTGTACTAACATGATAATGGGGCCGACTAGCCAAGGGAAGTAACGCCCAGGGGACTAGTCCATGCGCTCATTAGCATACGATAAAAGAGCTTTAGAAATACTTTTTCTAAAGATCTCTTTATCTATTCTAGTGTATACAGGGACAGTAATGCAGGGATTAGAAATATACACCCAGAACTGCTCGTGGTCTGGGGGGCATATTACACTTGATAGGTTCCCTTTAACATAAAGAGGTGGTTATCCAGGACTGAGATATTGATGATGTATCCTTACCATAGTTCATTAATATCAGGTCAATGAGGGGCCGATACAGGAACCCCCACTCATTGGCTGATAGGATGGTACATAATGTGTGGAGTTGGAGTGGAGTTGGAACACAACAGCGCCATATACAGCATAGTGGCCATTCTCTAATACTGCAGCTTGCAGCTCGGCTCCCATTTCTCTCAGTGTGTATTCCCAGCAACTACGGCACCAGATATCAGCTGGTTGATTGGGGTGCCCTAACAATCTGATATTGTTGACCTGTGCTAAAAATCGTTCATCACTATCTCAGTACTAGAAAACCCCTTTAAGTATATGTGCCGCCCCCATGCCCAGCTCGAGGGTCTCCGGACCCGGGGGTTTCGCGGAAAACAACTGAAAATATGTCTTATATTCTAGGTTCTTTAAAGTAGCCACCTTTCGCTTTGTTTACTGCTTTGCACACTCTTGGCATTCTCTTGATGAGCTTCAAGAGGTAGCCACCGGAAATGGTTTTCACTTCACAGGTGTGCCCTGTCAGCTTTAATAAGTAGGATTTTTTGCCTTATAAATGGGGTTGGGACCATAAGTTGTGTTGTGCAGAAGTCTGGTGGATACACAGCTGCTAGTCCTACTGAATTGACTGTTAGAATTTGTATTATGGCAAGAAAAAAGCAGCTAAGTAAAGAAAAACAAGTGGCCATCATTACTTTAAGAAATGAAGGTCAGTCAGTCCGAAAAATTGGGAAAACTTTGAAAGTGTCTCCAAGTGCAGTGGCAAAAACGATCAAATGCTACAAAGAAACTGGCTCACATGAGGACCGCCCCAGGAAAGGAAGACCAAGAGTCACCTCTGCTGCGGAGGATAAGTTTATCCGAGCCACCAGCCTCAGAAATCGCAGGTTAACAGCAGCTCAGATTAGAGACCAGGTCAATGCCACACAGAGTTCTAGCAGCAGACACATCTCTAGAACAACTGTTAAGAGGAGACTTTGTGAAGCAGCCTTCATGGTAAAATAGCTGCTAGGAAACCACTGCTAAGGACGGGCAACAAGCAGAAGAGACTTGTTTGGGCAAAAGAACACAATGAATGGACATTAGACCAGTGGAAATCTGTGCTTTGGTTTGATGAGTCCAAATTTGAGATCTTTGTATCTAACCACCATGTCTTTGTGCGACGCAGAAAAGGTGAACGGATGGACTCTACATGCCTGGTTCCCACTGTGAAGCATGGAGGAAGAGGTGTGACAGTGTGGGGGTGCTTTGCTGGTGACACTGTTGGGGATTTATTCAAAATTGAAGGCATACTGAACCAGCATGGCTACCACAGCATCTTGCAGCGGCATGCTATTCCATCCGGTTTGTGTTTAGTTGGACCATCATTTATTTTTCAACAGAACAATGACCCCAAACACCTCCAGGCTGTGTAAGGGCTATTTGACTAAGAAGGAGAGTGATGGGGTGCTACACCAGATGACCTGGCCTCCACAGTCACCAGACCTGAACCCAATCGAGATGGTTTGGGGTGAGCTGGACCGCAGAGTGAAGGCAAAAGGGCCAACAAGTGCTAAGCATCTCTGGGAACTCCTTCAAGACTGTTGGAAAACCATTTCCGGTGACTACCTCTTGAAGCTCATCAAGAGAATGCCAAGAGTGAGCAAAGCAGTAATCAAAGCAAAAGGTGGCTACTTTGAAGAACCTAGAATATAAGACATATTTTCAGTTGTTTCACAATTTTTTGTTAAGTATTTCATTCCACATGTGTTAATTCATAGTTTTGATGCCTTCAATGTGAATCTACAATTTTCAGAGTCATGAAAACTCTTTGAATGGGAAGGTGTGTCCAAACCTTTGGTCTGTACTGCTTATATATATATATATATATATATATATATATATATATATATACATATATACACACATATATATACTAGCTGTTCTACCCGGCTTCGCCCGGGTTAATACATTCTATTTTGTTAACAGCAGTTATTAACAAAAATGTGTATTCTGCACACAAAAACCACAAAACATATGGATAGAAATGTAATTATTAAATTGTTGCCTATATTAACCAATCAGAGCTCAGAGTAATTAACTGTAGAAAAATAGAAGCTAAGCTGTGGTTGGTTGCTATTGGCAGCCTGATAAATCTCCAGGCAACAGAAAGCCCTGCCCCTGACAGTATATATTAGCTCACACATACACATATAGACAGGTCATGTGACTGACAGCCGCCGTATTTCCTATGTGGCACATTTGTTGTTCTTGTAGTTTGGCTGCTTATTAATCAGATTTTTATTTTTGAAGGATAATACCAGACTTGTGTGTGTTTAGGGCGATTATGTGGCGGGGTGGGTGTATGTGTGGTGAGATGTGTGATGAGGGTGGTATATGTGTTCAAGCACGTGGTAGTGTGTGGTGCATTGTGTGTGTGTTTATATCCCCGAGTGTGGTGCGTATCCCATGTCGGGGCCCCACCTTAGCAACTGTACGGTATATACTCTTTGGCGCCATCGCTCTCATTCTTTAAGTCCCCCTTGTTCACATCTGGAGCTGTCAATTTGCCCCCAACACTTTTGTTTCACTTTTTCCCCATTATGCAGATAGGGGCAAAATTGATTGGTAAATTGGAACACGCGGGGTTAAAATTTCGCCTCACAACATAGCACCCGGCGCTGCCCGGGATAGTAACTGTCTCTCTGTTCTCTCCCATTCTCTGTCTGTCTCCCCCTCTGTATATGTCTCTCTGTCTCTCTCTATTTTTTTGTCTGTCTCTTTCCCTGTCTGTCTCTGACTGTCTCTGTCTCTTTCCCTGTCTGTCTCTTTCCCTGTCTGTCTCTTTCCCTGTCTGTCTCTTTCACTGTCTGTCTCTTTCACTGTCTGTCTCTTTCACTGTCTGTCTCTTTCCCTCTCTTTCCCTGTCTGTCTCTTTCCATGTGTCTGTATTTTTGTCTGTCTCTTTACCTGTCTGTCTCTTAACCTGTCTCTCTCTTTCCCTGTCTGTCTCTTTCCCTGTCAGTCTGTCTCTTTGTCTGTGTCTGTCTGTTTGTGTCTGTCTCTTACCCTGTCTATGTCTGTCTCTTTCCCTGGCTGAATTGTGACACGCCAACATTCCATTTAAGGGCGTGGCTGCGCATTCTTCTGAAGTTCTGGCTGGACTGTGGCTCCGAGCTCCATTCGCTTTAATGGAGGCAGGTTTTTTGTCGAATAACTGTAAAGAGCGGGGTTAAAATTTCCCCTCAAAACATTTCCCCTCAAAAAATTTTCTCCTCAGACGCCGCTGTGTGTTTACCTCGGCTGGAAGGTAAAAATACGGCGGAGCCCACGTGTTTTTTTTTCTATATTTCCGTTTGATTTCTATGTGTATTCTATATGTCTGTGTATGTGTTCTATGTCTGTGATCTGTGTGTGTTTACTCTCTGCTTTGCTTCCTCTTCCTGTAATGACATCACTTCCCTGCAAAAACCGCAGGCAAGCGATGTACATTACCGCAGGTAAACCGCGAAATACCGCAGGGAATAACGCAGGAAAACGCAGTGAACCGCACAGAATTTGCTGCCTGCGTTATTCCCTGCGGGACTTCACGATTACATGGCAGTCAATGGAGTGAAATCCCGCAGCGATGTGCGGAAAAGAAGTGACATGCACTTGTTTTTGCTGCGGGAATCCCACAGCAAAACATGCAGCTGTCAAATTCCGCCCAGTGCGCACAGGATTTTTTTTCCATAGGTTTTGCTGGTGATTCACTGCAGAGATGTTATGAACATTTTCTGCAGCGAAACATGCAGCAAATCCGCAGGAAATCCGCGGCAAAAAACCGGCAAGTGCGCACAGGGCCTAAAGGGGTTTTCTAGAACTGAGATAATGATGAACGGTTTTTAGCATAGGACAACAATATCAGATTGTTAGGGCATGTATATTTATAAAAGTTAAGTACATACATTAGTTATGAAGATGATCCTCTAATCCGCAGCTTGAATAGAGATATGTGAAAGCTTTACTCCAAACCTGAGTATCCAAGAAGCTTGCTCCGTATTACTAAAATGACCATTAAAATTCACTCCAGCTGTGAGTATATATATATATTTTATTTATATATATATATATATATGTTATATATATATATATATATATATATATATACATACATACATATATTTATTTTTATTTATCCCCTACTTCCTCATAGACTGTAGCAGGGCCCTCACTCCTCCTGCTATCTTACTTTTGTTATTTTATATTGTCTCATGTTGCCTGTACACGTCCCCTCTGAGTTGTAAAGCGCTGCGGCATATGTTGGCGTTATAGAAGTAAAAATTTAAATTCTTATTGTTATATATCTATAGTATTATTTATTTTATATTTATATATATATATATATACTAGAAGGTGGCCCGATTCTACGCATCGGGTATTCTAGAATTTACGTATTGTGTAGTTCATGTATGATTTTTGTTATATATATGTGCAGTATGTGCGTATATTTGTGTGTGCAGCGTTGTCTGTGTGTGGGTGTCTGTGTAGGGCAGTTGTTTGTGGTTTCCAGTGTGTGTGTGTGGTGTGTTGTGCAGTGCGCGCGCGCGCGTGTGTGTGTGTTGGGGGGAGGTGTGCACTCTCTATCGTGCTCCATCCCCTATGCTGCGCACCCCCCATCGTGCTACATCTCCCATCCTGCGCACTCCGAAACGTGCTCTATCCGCCATGCTGCGCACTCCCAAACGTGCTCCATCCGCCATGCTGCGCACTCCCTATCGTGCTCCATTCCCCATGCTGCGCACTCCCCATCGTGCTCCATCCGCCATGCTGCGCACTCCCCATCGTGCTCCATCTCCCATGCTGCGCACTCCTAAACGTGCTCCATCCGCCATGCTGCGCACTCCCAAATGTGCTCCATCCACCATGCTGCGCACTCCCAAACGTGCTCCATCCGCCATACTCCACACTCCCCATCGTGCTCCATGCCCCATGCAGCGCACTCCCCATCGTGCTCTATCCCCTATGCTGCGCACCCCCCATCGTGCTCCATCATCCATGCTGCGCACTCCCAAACGTGCTCCATCCGCCATGCCGCGCACTCCCAAACGTGCTCCATCCGCCATGCTGCGCACTCTCAAACGTGCTCCATCCGCCATGCTGGGCACTCTCCATCGTGCTCCATCCCCCATGCAGTGCACTCCCTATCGTGCTCCATCCCCTATGCTGCGCACCTCCCATCGTGCTCCATCTCCCATGCTGCGCACTCTCAAACGTGCTCCATCCGCCATGCTGCGCACTCCCAAACGTGGTCCATCCGCTATGCTGCGCACTCCCAAACATGCTCCATCCGCCATACTCCGCACTCGCCATCGTGCTGCATCCGCCATGCTGCGCACTCCCAAACGTGCTCCATCCACCATGCTGCGCACTCCCAAACGTGCTCCATCCGCCATGCTGCGCACTCCCAAACGTACTCCATCCGCCATGCTGCGCACTCCCAAACGTGCTCCATCCGCCATGCTGCGCATTACCAAACGTGCTCCATCCGCCATGCTGCGCCAGCATCAGCCTCTCTACCCGCATCATCAGCCTCTCTGCCCGCAGCATCAGCCTCTCTCCTCCCAGCATCAGCGTCTCTGTCCCTAGCATCAGGCTCTCTCCTTCCAGCCTCCCTCAGCATCAGCCTCCCTTTCCCAGCCTTCCCAAGGATCAGCCTCTCTCCTCCCAGCCTCCTTCCTCCCAGCCTCCCCCTCCCAGCCTCCCTCAGCATCAGCCTTCCTCTCCCAGTCTCCCCCAGCATCAGCTTCCCCAAGCATCAGCCTCTACCAGCATCAGCCTCTGTTCTTCCAGCCTCCTCCAGCATCAGCTTCCCTAAGCATCAGCCTCCCTCGTCCCAGCCTCCCTCAGCATCAGCCTCTCTCCTTCCAGCCTCCCTCAGCATCAGCCTCCTCTCCCCAGCCTTCCCTAGGATCAGCCTCTCTCCTCCCAGCCTCCTTCTTCCCAGCCTTCCCATCCCAGCCTCCTTCAGCATCAGCATTTCCCTCTTCCCCATGATCAGCCTCTCTGCTCCCAGCCTCCTCCAGCACGCCCTGCTCCTCTGCCGACACTCACACACCCGATCGCATGCACTCACACACACACCCGATCGCATCCACTCACACACACACCCGATCGCATCCACTCACACACACACCCGATCGCATCCACTCACACACACACCCGATCGCATCCACTCACACACACACCCGATCGCATCCACTCACACACACACCCGATCGCATCCACTCACACACACACCCGATCGCATCCACTCACACACACCCGATCGCATCCACTCACACACACACCCGATCGCATCCACTCACACACACCCGATCGCATCCACTCACACACACCCGATCGCATCCACTCACACACACAGACACTGACGATATCGCACTTACGCGCTCATACTCACAACATCCGGGGATATCACATGCTTCTGGCCATGTGATCCTCCGTCAGGTCCTGGAAGATCACAACAGCACATTTTCGCCGCCGAGAAGCAAGCGATATCCCAGGATGTCGTGAGTATGTGGATGCGATGTGAGGTGTGTGTGAGGTGTGTATGAGAGTGAGTGTGAGTGTGATCTGATGTGTGTGTATGTTTGTGTGTGTGCGTGTGGACTTTCCGGCGCAGCAGGACCTTGATGGGCTTGTAACCATGCGAGCATGGTTACCAACGTATCCACACCACTCCCACCACTGCCGTGGGAGCGGGGGCCGGGGGAGGGGGAGGGAGTACAGTACTCACCTCCGTGACAGCGCTTGTAACCATGCGAGTATCCACACCACCCCTTTGGGAGCGGGGGCCGGGGGGGGGGGGGGGATTGGGGGGGGATAGGGAGTACCGTACTCACCTCCGTGACAGCCGTGTCAGTTAGAGAAATGCGCGGGGGGAGGGAGGGGGTGGGGCCAGAGCTAACGTGCATTGCGTGAGGGGGGCGGGGCGTGGCGTGGCTGAATTGCCAATGCCTGCAGGGTGCCGGGGCGAGAGGCCAATCTGTGGGGGGGGCGGAGCCTGGGCGAGCGGCTGGCCAATCCGTGTGGGGGCGCAGCCTGGGCGAGCGGCCAATCCGTGTGGGGGGGCGGGGCCATGGCGAGCCCAGCGGCCAATCAGCTTTGTGTCACCGTAAGGACACAATTTTGGAGCATGACAGACAGACAGACAGATAGACAGACAGACAGACAGACAGACAGAATAAGGCAATTATATATATAGATATATATATATATACACATTTTTATATAGTTTTTTATTTATATAATTTGTTATATTTTTTTTATATATATATATATATATATACTAGAAGGTGGCCCGATTCTACGCATCGGGTATTCTAGAATTTACGTATTGTGTAGTTCATGTATGATTTTTGTTATATATATGTGCAGTATGTGCGTATATTTGTGTGTGCAGCGTTGTCTGTGTGTGGGTGTCTGTGTAGGGCAGTTGTTTGTGGTTTCCAGTGTGTGTGTGTGGTGTGTTGTGCAGTGCGCGTGCGCGCGTGTGTGTGTTGGGGGGAGGTGTGCACTCTCTATCGTGCTCCATCCCCTATGCTGCGCACCCCCCATCGTGCTACATCTCCCATCCTGCGCACTCCGAAACGTGCTCTATCCGCCATGCTGCGCACTCCCAAACGTGCTCCATCCGCCATGCTGCGCACTCCCTATCGTGCTCCATTCCCCATGCTGCGCACTCCCCATCGTGCTCCATCCGCCATGCTGCACACTCCCCATCGTGCTCCATCTCCCATGCTGCGCACTCCTAAACGTGCTCCATCCGCCATGCTGCGCACTCCCAAATGTGCTCCATCCACCATGCTGCGCACTCCCAAACGTGCTCCATCCGCCATACTCCACACTCCCCATCGTGCTCCATGCCCCATGCAGCGCACTCCCCATCGTGCTCTATCCCCTATGCTGCGCACCCCCCATCGTGCTCCATCATCCATGCTGCGCACTCCCAAACGTGCTCCATCCGCCATGCCGCGCACTCCCAAACGTGCTCCATCCGCCATGCTGCGCACTCTCAAACGTGCTCCATCCGCCATGCTGGGCACTCTCCATCGTGCTCCATCCCCCATGCAGTGCACTCCCTATCGTGCTCCATCCCCTATGCTGCGCACCTCCCATCGTGCTCCATCTCCCATGCTGCGCACTCTCAAACGTGCTCCATCCGCCATGCTGCGCACTCCCAAACGTGGTCCATCCGCTATGCTGCGCACTCCCAAACATGCTCCATCCGCCATACTCCGCACTCGCCATCGTGCTGCATCCGCCATGCTGCGCACTCCCCATCGTGCTCCATCCGCCATGCTGCGCACTCCCCATCGTGCTCCATCTCTCATGCTGCGCACTCCTAAACGTGCTCCATCCGCCATGCTGCGCACTCCCAAATGTGCTCCATCCACCATGCTGCGCACTCCCAAACGTGCTCCATCCGCCATACTCCACACTCCCCATCGTGCTCCATGCCCCATGCAGCGCACTCCCCATCGTGCTCTATCCCCTATGCTGCGCACCCCCCATCGTGCTCCATCATCCATGCTGCGCACTCCCAAACGTGCTCCATCCGCCATGCCGCGCACTCCCAAACGTGCTCCATCCGCCATGCTGCGCACTCTCAAACGTGCTCCATCCGCCATGCTGGGCACTCTCCATCGTGCTCCATCCCCCATGCAGTGCACTCCCTATCGTGCTCCATCCCCTATGCTGCGCACCTCCCATCGTGCTCCATCTCCCATGCTGCGCACTCTCAAACGTGCTCCATCCGCCATGCTGCGCACTCCCAAACGTGGTCCATCCGCTATGCTGCGCACTCCCAAACATGCTCCATCCGCCATACTCCGCACTCGCCATCGTGCTGCATCCGCCATGCTGCGCACTCCCAAACGTGCTCCATCCGCCATGCTGCGCACTCCCAAACGTGCTCCATCCGCCATGCTGCGCACTCCCAAACGTACTCCATCCGCCATGCTGCGCACTCCCAAACGTGCTCCATCCGCCATGCTGCGCATTACCAAACGTGCTCCATCCGCCATGCTGCGCCAGCATCAGCCTCTCTACCCGCATCATCAGCCTCTCTGCCCGCAGCATCAGCCTCTCTCCTCCCAGCATCAGCGTCTCTGTCCCTAGCATCAGGCTCTCTCCTTCCAGCCTCCCTCAGCATCAGCCTCCCTTTCCCAGCCTTCCCAAGGATCAGCCTCTCTCCTCCCAGCCTCCCCCTCCCAGCCTCCCCCTCCCAGCCTCCCTCAGCATCAGCCTTCCTCTCCCAGTCTCCCCCAGCATCAGCTTCCCCAAGCATCAGCCTCTACCAGCATCAGCCTCTGTTCTTCCAGCCTCCTCCAGCATCAGCTTCCCTAAGCATCAGCCTCCCTCGTCCCAGCCTCCCTCAGCATCAGCCTCTCTCCTTCCAGCCTCCCTCAGCATCAGCCTCCTCTCCCCAGCCTTCCCTAGGATCAGCCTCTCTCCTCCCAGCCTCCTTCTTCCCAGCCTTCCCATCCCAGCCTCCTTCAGCATCAGCATTTCCCTCTTCCCCATGATCAGCCTCTCTGCTCCCAGCCTCCTCCAGCACGCCCTGCTCCTCTGCCGACACTCACACACCCGATCGCATGCACTCACACACACACCCGATCGCATCCACTCACACACACACCCGATCGCATCCACTCACACACACACCCGATCGCATCCACTCACACACACACCCGATCGCATCCACTCACACACACACCCGATCGCATCCACTCACACACACACCTGATCGCATCCACTCACACACACACCCGATCGCATCCACTCACACACACACCCGATCGCATCCACTCACACACACACCCGATCGCATCCACTCACACACACCCGATCGCATCCACTCACACACACCCGATCGCATCCACTCACACACACACCCGATCGCATCCACTCACACACACCCGATCGCATCCACTCACACACACCCGATCGCATCCACTCACACACACACCCGATCGCATCCACTCACACACACACCCGATCGCATCCACTCACACACACACCCGATCGCATCCACTCACACACACACCCGATCGCATCCACTCACACACACACCTGATCGCATCCACTCACACACACACCCGATCGCATCCACTCACACACACACCCGATCGCATCCACTCACACACACACCCGATCGCATCCACTCACACACACCCGATCGCATCCACTCACACACACCCGATCGCATCCACTCACACACACCCGATCGCATCCACTCACACACACACCCGATCGCATCCACTCACACACACCCGATCGCATCCACTCACACACACCCGATCGCATCCACTCACACACACCCGATCGCATCCACTCACACACACACCCGATCGCATCCACTCACACACACCCGATCGCATCCACTCACACACACCCGATCGCATCCACTCACACACACCCGATCGCATCCACTCACACACACAGACACTGACGATATCGCACTTACGCGCTCATACTCACAACATCCGGGGATATCACATGCTTCTGGCCATGTGATCCTCCGTCAGGTCCTGGAAGATCACAACAGCACATTTTCGCCGCCGAGAAGCAAGCGATATCCCAGGATGTCGTGAGTATGTGGATGCGATGTGAGGTGTGTGTGAGGTGTGTATGAGAGTGAGTGTGAGTGTGATCTGATGTGTGTGTATGTTTGTGTGTGTGCGTGTGGACCTTCCGGCGCAGCAGGACCTTGATGGGCTTGTAACCATGCGAGCATGGTTACCAACGTATCCACACCACTCCCACCACTGCCGTGGGAGCGGGGGCCGGGGGAGGGGGAGGGAGTACAGTACTCACCTCCGTGACAGCGCTTGTAACCATGCGAGTATCCACACCACCCCTTTGGGAGCGGGGGCCGGGGGGGGGGGGGGGGGGTTGGGGGGGGATAGGGAGTACCGTACTCACCTCCGTGACAGCCGTGTCAGTTAGAGAAATGCGCGGGGGGAGGGAGGGGGTGGGGCCAGAGCTAACGTGCATTGCGTGAGGGGGGCGGGGCGTGGCGTGGCTGAATTGCCAATGCCTGCAGGGTGCCGGGGCGAGAGGCCAATCTGTGGGGGGGGCGGAGCCTGGGCGAGCGGCTGGCCAATCCGTGTGGGGGCGCAGCCTGGGCGAGCGGCCAATCCGTGTGGGGGGGCGGGGCCATGGCGAGCCCAGCGGCCAATCAGCTTTGTGTCACCGTAAGGACACAATTTTGGAGCATGACAGACAGACAGACAGATAGACAGACAGACAGACAGACAGACAGAATAAGGCAATTATATATATAGATATATATATATATATATACACATTTTTATATAGTTTTTTATTTATATAATTTGTTATATTTTTTTTTATATATATATATATATATATATATATATATATATATATATATATATATATATATATCTATACACAGTATATATTTGTTTTTTCTCTAGTTAATTACACTCTAAAGAATGAAATAGAAGAATTTGAGAAGTTCCATCGAGGAAGGGAACTCCCTGGATTTGTTAATTATAAGACATTTGAGATTATCATTAAAGAAAAAATTGGAAACATGGAAGATCCTGCCAAAAGCGTGCTAAAAATGGTGACGGGTAAGGACATTGTTGTCTGTAGTGTACTGGGGGGAGGGGTAGGTTAATGACAGAATTGTGTCTAAGGAAAGGAATTTAAGGGGAGAGTTACTTGACTGACATGCCAGTGTAATGAGACTAAAGGCTACTTTACACACTGCGATATCGGTCCCGATATCGCTAGTGTGGGTACCCGCCCCCATCTGTTGCGCGACACGGGCAAATCGCTGCCCGTGCCGCACAACAGCCGTCACACATACATACCTGTCCGGCGACGTCGCTGTGACGGGCGAACCGCCTCCTTTCTAAGGGGGCGGTCCGTGCGGCGTCACAGCGACGTCACTGAACCGCCGCCCAATAGCAGCGGAGGGGCGGAGCTGAGCGGGACGTAACATCCCGCCCACCTCCTTCCTTCCGCATAGCGGCCGGGAGGCAGGTAAGGGGAGCTTCCTTGTTCCTGCGGCGTCACACGCAGCGATGTGTGCTGCCGCAGGAACAAGGAACAACCTCGTTACTGCTGCAGTAACGAGATTTGAGAATGGACCCCCATGTCGCCGATTAGCGATTTTGCACGTTTTTGCAACGATGCAAAATCGCTTATCGGTGTCACACGCAGCGGCATCGCTAATGCGGCCGGATGTGCGTCACCAATTCCGTGACCCCAACGACTCCGCATTAGCGATGTCGCAGCGTGTAAAGCCCGCTTTAGGCTGTGTTCACACACTGCGTTTTTTTACCTGCGTTTTTGGTCCGTTTTTGCTGCAGAAATTTCTTGAGAAATTCTTGTAACCTTTCTGCAGACATTCCCCAGCAAAACCTATGGCAAAAAAAAAACCTATGGCGTTTTTTTCTTAAGAAAATTCTTTCAGTAGATTTTCTTAAGAAAAAGAATGAGCATGTCACTTCTTTTCTGCAGCTAACTGCGTTATTTGCCATAGATAATTGGCACAATAACGCAGGGAGCAAGCAGCGGTAAAAAATGCATGAAAAACGCGGCAAAAACGCAGGTGCACTAATCCTTCACTAAGAAATTTCTTAAGAAAAATCATTTTTCTAGTGTGAACATAGCCTTAAAGGTCATGTAAGAGACTTATAGGCCATGGAGTGCTCCTCTGAGAAATTAAATATGGATAGTGCCTCTTCAGAGAGGAAGAGGACTTAAACTCTAATGCCCCCTATTGGATGAAAAGTATCAACCTTTTAATGAGCCTTGCAAATAGAGATTCTAGTTTGGCTTTGATCCTATGTCTCAGTTAGGCACTGGACGCCTACGCCTACAGGAGACCCTGTAGAATATGATGCCTCTTCCGATGGGTCAGGGCTCTTGCACTTTGAGTGGGTGCAGTAGTCGCTGTTTGATCCTTAGAGGGGAGCAGGAAGTCTGTAAGGGGCAGCTCCGGCGAACATGTACAGAGCAGGAAGTGATGTCAGAGAAGGGGGCGTCCTTATGGCAACTTCTGCTGCACGGCCCCATTTCAGTCAGCAGTAGTTTTATTATGTTTGCTGTGTGGGACCTTGAGTTTCTTTATAATGATGACAATATTATTTCTTTTAGACATTGTAGGAAAAACATTCAATGAAGTTGCCCGGACACATTTCTACAACTTTAGCAATTTTTACAAAGTTACTAAGGTAATATAATTGCTTTTCATGGGTATATGAACAAAAATCACTTACAGTGTCTCTATAATATTTTCTTTATATGCTCTACCACCATATTCAACCCTCTCACTCACTCTAAAGACTATCAGGAAGCACAGGAGCAGTGTGCGGAGTGCACGGGGGCAGTGTGCGGAGTGCACGGGGGCAGTGTGCGGAGTGCACGGGGGCAATGTGCGGAGTGCACGGGGGCAATGTGCGGAGTGCACGGGGGCAATGTGCGGAGTGCACGGGGGCAGTGTGCGGAGTGCACGGGGGCAGTGTGCGGAGTGCACAGGGGCAATGTGCGGAGTGCACGGGGGCAGTGTGCGGAGTGCACGGGGGCAATGTGCGGAGTGCACGGGGGCAATGTGCGGAGTGCACGGAAGCAGTGTGGGGAGTGCACGGGGGCAGTGTGCGGAGTGCACGGAAGCAGTGTGGGGAGTGCACAGGGGCAGTGTGCGGAGTGCACGGGGGCAGTGTGGGGAGTGCACGGAAGCAGTGTGGGGAGTGCACGGGGGCAGTGTGCGGCGTGCACGGGGGCAGTGTGCGGCGTGCACGGGGGGGCCAGGGCCGTATTTGGGGTTTTTGCTGCCCTAGGCACTGTCAGTGGTGGTGGCGCCCCCTTCTCATCAGTCAGATTAAGGGTATGTGCACACAGCATTTTGTTTTCAGACAGATCCGCCCAATAACCCGCCCAAAAAACCCAAACTCTAAATATTAAAGAAATGAACTCATACACTGCAGTGTAAAACGACTTGCTGTCCATATGTTCAGTCTTTGGAGTTTTTTTAAGCGCGTCAGGTTTCCTCAGACATGAAGCGGCTGACAGTGACCGGTCCATTATATGGCGGCTGCTGCTTGGATGCCGCTTACTAGTTGTGACCGGTCCATTATATGGCGCCTGCTGCTTGGATGCCGATTACTAGTTGTGACCGGCCATTATATGGCGGCTGCTGCTTGGATGCCGCTTACTAGTTGTGACCGGCCATTATATGGCGGCTGCTGCTTGGATGCCGCTTACTAGTTGTGACCGGCCATTATATGGCGGCTGCTGCTTGGATGCCGCTTACTAGTTGTGACCGGCCATTATATGGCGGCTGCTGCTTGGATGCCGCTTACTAGTTCATTTAAAAAAATAAGTAAAATCCAGGAGCTAAAAGATGTTGGAAAAAAACAACCAAGAAGCAACAGCAAAAAAAAAATAAATATTTGCTTCAGGATAAAATGATGACTGTCCTGAAGTGTTTCTGTCTGAATAATTCCGGGGGTTCACAGACATCTACAAGACGTGTGCACATTCCCTGATAGAGCCCATAGCCTTGAGACAGTAGTTAAGACCTGCATACACATTAACCTAAAGTGGTCTAAACCCGCCAATATCGATAGGTTCTGCTGACAGCCCAATGTGTATAGGGGCTCTCAATACTGATTGTCGGGGGAATAAGGATCCAGAATGTCCGATTACGGAGTGTAGATCCTATTATCCTCTAAATGATAAGCTGCTGCCGGAGATGTCCAGCAGCGGCTCTAATAAAGAACACAGAAACACTTGGCAGAATGAGTGCTCCTGTATATGGGAGAGCTGAGCAAGATAGCTGCCGGCCTAAAAATCAGACTATACTGTATGGGGGCTTTAGTCTATTACTTATTCGGCTGACAGACATGCAGATAGCTGTATTTTTAGTCCAGCACACTGACGCTATGTTTTAGGATCAAGACTGATAAGGTAAAGATTACAACAGCCACATGACTATCACCAGAACCACC
Source organism: Anomaloglossus baeobatrachus (assembly GCF_048569485.1). Taxonomy (NCBI): domain Eukaryota; kingdom Metazoa; phylum Chordata; class Amphibia; order Anura; family Aromobatidae; genus Anomaloglossus; species Anomaloglossus baeobatrachus. The sequence goes on along the minus strand of NC_134354.1, from coordinate 30,366,876 downwards.
ATCAGTACAGTAATACATAACTAAAACCACACTAAATACAAGAATACATAACCAAGCAGCCCAGTAAGTGACACCACCGGAATCAGGATCTCTGCCCCTACATTGTGCTACTCTCAAATTAGGTGTCAAAAACCTGGTGACAGACTCATAATTTTCCTCACTAAAGAGTAACCACCCTAAGTAAGCCCAAGGCTGTGCCCAAGAATAAATAATTGCTCATCAAGCATGATGCATTATGTATTTTCTGGAAAAAAAAAATTGAAATTTGTAAAGCTGATCCGTTGGTTCGGAGTGCACAGGGGCAGTGTGCGGAGTGCACGGGAGCAGTGTGCGGAGTGCACGGGGGCAGTGTGCGGAGTGCACGGGGGCAGTGTGCGGCATGCACGGGGGCAGTGTGCGGAGTGCACGGGGGCAGTGTGCGGAGTGCACGGGGGCAGTGTGCGGAGTGCACGGGGGCAGTGTGCGGAGTGCACGGGAGCAGTGTGCGGAGTGCACGGGGGCAGTGTGCGGAGTGCACGGGAGCAGTGTGCGCAGTGCACGGGGGCAGTGTGCGGAGTGCACGGGGGCAGTGTGCGGAGTGCACGGGAGCAGTGTGCGGAGTGCACGGGAGCAGTGTGCGGAGTGCACGGGGGCAGTGTGCGGCGTGCACGGGAGCAGTGTGCGGAGTGCACGGGGGCAGTGTGCGCAGTGCACGGGAGCAGTGTGCGGAGTGCACGGGGGCAGTGTGCGGAGTGCACGGGGGCAATGTGCGGAGTGCACGGGGGCAGTGTGCGGAGTGCACGGGGGCAGTGAGCGGCGTGCACGAGGGCAGTATATGGGCTTTTGTACAAGATGTGTGCCTCTTCTCATAAAAAATCAAAACAGGTACAAATGCAATATTGAATAGGTCACTTAGTGCCTTCGACCAAGAAGGGTGTATGTCCTCTCAAAGGGGCTTTGTTTACCAGGACTGGGGTGTGACCTAATGTGTGGTGGCAACATAGGCCCTAAAAAAGGCACCAACATTTTTGGTGTAAATTTCTGGCATAAAATAAACCAACTAAAGATTAAATCAAACAATATGAAATGAATTACTATGATAAATCTGCAGCATTTAAGTCTGTCTAGCCTACGCTTGCACTAAGAATTGCACAATATTGATACATCTGCCCCAATGGGTTTGATTACGAGGTCAAAAATTACACAAAGCAGTTGGCCAATGTGGAAAATTACCCAGAGAAGTGAAGGTCACTAGGTCTATTTTTTTTACTTCTAGACTAAAATTGAAAATCTGAAACAATCGCAGGAAGAAGTTGCAAACAATCTGATCAAAACCCAGTTTTTGATGGAGCGAATGGTCTACTCCCAAGACAAATGCTACAGATTTGAGTTGGAAAACGTCTATGAAAATAACGCTCCACTACAAAGCTCCAAACACCACAGACAGGTGGTCGACCTCCTTCAATCCTCCGTCAAAGAGATGGCCCACCACGTAGAGGCGTACTTCCAGGTAGGTCTCAGAGATAGTTAAGGAACAACTGGACTGATCAGGGTCAACTTTTTTTTTTCCAAACTGATCATTGAAAAGGGGTCTAACTAGAATTTCAGGACAGGTCACTTTCCACCAATTGGTAGAGATCGGTAGAAATAGCAAAAGAAATGTAAGAGCATGAAATAAATGGGAGAAGGCATGTGTTTGTATACTGGATGCCCACGAGTGATCTTCTAGGCAAAAAGGAATTAGATGGACCAGACCAACTCTAATTAATGAGTACACAACCAGGCTGCTGTCACAATGACTTTGGGATAGCGAGGAACCAGGGCTCTTAAGCTGTCCCTCAAATAAGGGGACCCTACACTATCTCTATTCTTAGGGATACTCCTGATGGTGGAGAGGCATGAGTCTCCTTCCTGGCCCTGCTCCTGACTAGTCCTGATCTGACTCCCCCCAGGGAAGGACGGTATAGGAGAGTGATAACCCCCACAGAAAAAGACAGAGAAGGGAAAACCAAAACACTGTTACACAGCGCACACAAAAGGTGAAGACAATAAGAGATTCAGGAGGAAAAACAAGAGCAGGAAGGAAGCTACAAAACAACAGGGGTAAACTCTACAACCGCTCCAAGCAATAGGCACAACTAAAGCACAACTTTCACTAGAGAGTCTGGTACACCACACCTCACAAACCAACATAGAATAAACTATATAAATAGACTAAGCAACCGCTCAACATTATAGGGTTTGCCCGGATAAACCTCCTCATCCTCCAGAATCCAAGCAGGGACTCACGGCAGCCTACCACACGAATAGTCCAAGGAGGAGGAAAAAATTAGTCCAGCTAGGAATCATCCGAATGTAGTAAAAAATAACCTTTATTCCAACATTAAAAATTCTCACAGTACACAAGCAATTCCATATTGATTATAAAGGTGGCAGATTACAAAGACAATGCGTTTTGGCATTCTGTCACCTTCCTCAGGTCTTATTAGCCATTGTTGCAAAGGAATATAAAACACAGGAAACATAAAACCAACACTCCCCTAGTGATCAATTAGATAATTAAAATAGGGAGTAAGGAAAAAATTCAGAATATACATATGTCCCAACTAAAGAAACATTATAGATAACCTGAACCACCATAAGTAAGGGTGGCTTTACATGCTACGATATAGGTACCGATATCGCTAGCATGCGACCCGCCCCCATTGTTTGTGCGAAACGGGCATATCACTGCCCGTCGCGCACAAAAACCGGCACCCCCGTCACACATACTTACCTGCATAGCGACGTCGATGTGACCGGCGTACTGCCTCCTTGCTAAGGGGGCGGTCCATTCGACGTCACAGCGACGTCACTAAGCGGCTGCCCAATGAAAGCGGAGGGGCGGAGATGAGCGGGACGAACATCCCGCCCATCTCCTTCCTTCCGCATTGTGGCCGGCAGCAAGTAAGGAGATGTTCCTCGTTCCTACGGGGGTCACACTCAGCGATGTGCACTGCCGCAGGAACGAGGAACAACTTCGGCGAAGCGATAGCATCGATACTTGGGAGCGGACCCCCTACGTCAACGAGGAGCGATTTTGGACGTTTTTGCAACGATCCAAAAACGCTCCTACTCGTCACACACAACGAGATCGCTACAGCGACCGGATGTGCGTCACAAATTCCGTGACCCCCAACGAGATCGCTGTAGCAAAATCGTAGTGTGTAAAGCCCGCTTAAGACCTGAGGAAGACGACAGAGCACCGAAACGTGTTGTCTTTGTAATCTGCAACCTTAATAGTCTGCATGGAATTACCTGTGTGCTAGAGTTTGTCTCCTTTACTGGAGAGACAATTTGAATATTTCCCAGAGGGGCATTGCAGCTATAAGTCCCCTTACCTGGCAGCCAGACTGGCTTGCAAAGTCTCCTTAAGGAGAATAGTGTTCCCCCGTGGAATTTTAGGGGCATTGCAGCTATAAGTCCCCTTACCTGGCAGCCAGACTGGCTTGCAAAGTCTCCTTAAGGAGAATAGTGTTCCCCCGTGGTCCCCACATAGCTTTCTCATGAGCCAGATCAGACACCCCCATACTTTGCACTGACGAGGGGCAAGCACCCCGAAACACCGTGTCTGCAAATTGGGATTCTGATCTGGCTTATATATCCTGAGTCATATTGCAAAGGATTGTCAAAAATCCACTTGTGACTTTTAGGATCGCTACTTCCAATAGGTGGCGCTGTGCTAGAGTTTGTCTCCTTTACTGGAGAGACAATTTGAATATTTCCCAGAGGGGCATTGCAGCTATAAGTCCCCTTACCTGGCAGCCAGACTGGCTTGCAAAGTCTCCTTAAGGAGAATAGTGTTCCCCCGTGGAATTTTAGGGGCATTGCAGCTATAAGTCCCCTTACCTGGCAGCCAGACTGGCTTGCAAAGTCTCCTTAAGGAGAATAGTGTTCCCCCGTGGTCCCCACATAGCTTTCTCATGAGCCAGATCAGACACCCCCATACTTTGCACTGACGAGGGGCAAGCACCCCGAAACACCGTGTCTGCAAATTGGGATTCTGATCTGGCTTATATATCCTGAGTCATATTGCAAAGGATTGTCAAAAATCCACTTGTGACTTTTAGGATCGCTACTTCCAATAGGTGGCGCTGTGCTAGAGTTTGTCTCCTTTACTGGAGAGACAATTTGAATATTTCCCAGAGGGGCATTGCAGCTATAAGTCCCCTTACCTGGCAGCCAGACTGGCTTGCAAAGTCTCCTTAAGGAGAATAGTGTTCCCCCGTGGAATTTTAGGGGCATTGCAGCTATAAGTCCCCTTACCTGGCAGCCAGACTGGCTTGCAAAGTCTCCTTAAGGAGAATAGTGTTCCCCCGTGGTCCCCACATAGCTTTCTCATGAGCCAGATCAGACACCCCCATACTTTGCACTGACGAGGGGCAAGCACCCCGAAACACCGTGTCTGCAAATTGGGATTCTGATCTGGCTTATATATCCTGAGTCATATTGCAAAGGATTGTCAAAAATCCACTTGTGACTTTTAGGATCGCTACTTCCAATAGGTGGCGCTGTGCTAGAGTTTGTCTCCTTTACTGGAGAGACAATTTGAATATTTCCCAGAGGGGCATTGCAGCTATAAGTCCCCTTACCTGGCAGCCAGACTGGCTTGCAAAGTCTCCTTAAGGAGAATAGTGTTCCCCCGTGGAATTTTAGGGGCATTGCAGCTATAAGTCCCCTTACCTGGCAGCCAGACTGGCTTGCAAAGTCTCCTTAAGGAGAATAGTGTTCCCCCGTGGTCCCCACATAGCTTTCTCATGAGCCAGATCAGACACCCCCATACTTTGCACTGACGAGGGGCAAGCACCCCGAAACACCGTGTCTGCAAATTGGGATTCTGATCTGGCTTATATATCCTGAGTCATATTGCAAAGGATTGTCAAAAATCCACTTGTGACTTTTAGGATCGCTACTTCCAATAGGTGGCGCTGTGCTAGAGTTTGTCTCCTTTACTGGAGAGACAATTTGAATATTTCCCAGAGGGGCATTGCAGCTATAAGTCCCCTTACCTGGCAGCCAGACTGGCTTGCAAAGTCTCCTTAAGGAGAATAGTGTTCCCCCGTGGAATTTTAGGGGCATTGCAGCTATAAGTCCCCTTACCTGGCAGCCAGACTGGCTTGCAAAGTCTCCTTAAGGAGAATAGTGTTCCCCCGTGGTCCCCACATAGCTTTCTCATGAGCCAGATCAGACACCCCCATACTTTGCACTGACGAGGGGCAAGCACCCCGAAACACCGTGTCTGCAAATTGGGATTCTGATCTGGCTTATATATCCTGAGTCATATTGCAAAGGATTGTCAAAAATCCACTTGTGACTTTTAGGATCGCTACTTCCAATAGGTGGCGCTGTGCTAGAGTTTGTCTCCTTTACTGGAGAGACAATTTGAATATTTCCCAGAGGGGCATTGCAGCTATAAGTCCCCTTACCTGGCAGCCAGACTGGCTTGCAAAGTCTCCTTAAGGAGAATAGTGTTCCCCCGTGGAATTTTAGGGGCATTGCAGCTATAAGTCCCCTTACCTGGCAGCCAGACTGGCTTGCAAAGTCTCCTTAAGGAGAATAGTGTTCCCCCGTGGTCCCCACATAGCTTTCTCATGAGCCAGATCAGACACCCCCATACTTTGCACTGACGAGGGGCAAGCACCCCGAAACACCGTGTCTGCAAATTGGGATTCTGATCTGGCTTATATATCCTGAGTCATATTGCAAAGGATTGTCAAAAATCCACTTGTGACTTTTAGGATCGCTACTTCCAATAGGTGGCGCTGTGCTAGAGTTTGTCTCCTTTACTGGAGAGACAATTTGAATATTTCCCAGAGGGGCATTGCAGCTATAAGTCCCCTTACCTGGCAGCCAGACTGGCTTGCAAAGTCTCCTTAAGGAGAATAGTGTTCCCCCGTGGAATTTTAGGGGCATTGCAGCTATAAGTCCCCTTACCTGGCAGCCAGACTGGCTTGCAAAGTCTCCTTAAGGAGAATAGTGTTCCCCCGTGGTCCCCACATAGCTTTCTCATGAGCCAGATCAGACACCCCCATACTTTGCACTGACGAGGGGCAAGCACCCCGAAACACCGTGTCTGCAAATTGGGATTCTGATCTGGCTTATATATCCTGAGTCATATTGCAAAGGATTGTCAAAAATCCACTTGTGACTTTTAGGATCGCTACTTCCAATAGGTGGCGCTGTGCTAGAGTTTGTCTCCTTTACTGGAGAGACAATTTGAATATTTCCCAGAGGGGCATTGCAGCTATAAGTCCCCTTACCTGGCAGCCAGACTGGCTTGCAAAGTCTCCTTAAGGAGAATAGTGTTCCCCCGTGGAATTTTAGGGGCATTGCAGCTATAAGTCCCCTTACCTGGCAGCCAGACTGGCTTGCAAAGTCTCCTTAAGGAGAATAGTGTTCCCCCGTGGTCCCCACATAGCTTTCTCATGAGCCAGATCAGACACCCCCATACTTTGCACTGACGAGGGGCAAGCACCCCGAAACACCGTGTCTGCAAATTGGGATTCTGATCTGGCTTATATATCCTGAGTCATATTGCAAAGGATTGTCAAAAATCCACTTGTGACTTTTAGGATCGCTACTTCCAATAGGTGGCGCTGTGCTAGAGTTTGTCTCCTTTACTGGAGAGACAATTTGAATATTTCCCAGAGGGGCATTGCAGCTATAAGTCCCCTTACCTGGCAGCCAGACTGGCTTGCAAAGTCTCCTTAAGGAGAATAGTGTTCCCCCGTGGAATTTTAGGGGCATTGCAGCTATAAGTCCCCTTACCTGGCAGCCAGACTGGCTTGCAAAGTCTCCTTAAGGAGAATAGTGTTCCCCCGTGGTCCCCACATAGCTTTCTCATGAGCCAGATCAGACACCCCCATACTTTGCACTGACGAGGGGCAAGCACCCCGAAACACCGTGTCTGCAAATTGGGATTCTGATCTGGCTTATATATCCTGAGTCATATTGCAAAGGATTGTCAAAAATCCACTTGTGACTTTTAGGATCGCTACTTCCAATAGGTGGCGCTGTGCTAGAGTTTGTCTCCTTTACTGGAGAGACAATTTGAATATTTCCCAGAGGGGCATTGCAGCTATAAGTCCCCTTACCTGGCAGCCAGACTGGCTTGCAAAGTCTCCTTAAGGAGAATAGTGTTCCCCCGTGGAATTTTAGGGGCATTGCAGCTATAAGTCCCCTTACCTGGCAGCCAGACTGGCTTGCAAAGTCTCCTTAAGGAGAATAGTGTTCCCCCGTGGTCCCCACATAGCTTTCTCATGAGCCAGATCAGACACCCCCATACTTTGCACTGACGAGGGGCAAGCACCCCGAAACACCGTGTCTGCAAATTGGGATTCTGATCTGGCTTATATATCCTGAGTCATATTGCAAAGGATTGTCAAAAATCCACTTGTGACTTTTAGGATCGCTACTTCCAATAGGTGGCGCTGTGCTAGAGTTTGTCTCCTTTACTGGAGAGACAATTTGAATATTTCCCAGAGGGGCATTGCAGCTATAAGTCCCCTTACCTGGCAGCCAGACTGGCTTGCAAAGTCTCCTTAAGGAGAATAGTGTTCCCCCGTGGAATTTTAGGGGCATTGCAGCTATAAGTCCCCTTACCTGGCAGCCAGACTGGCTTGCAAAGTCTCCTTAAGGAGAATAGTGTTCCCCCGTGGTCCCCACATAGCTTTCTCATGAGCCAGATCAGACACCCCCATACTTTGCACTGACGAGGGGCAAGCACCCCGAAACACCGTGTCTGCAAATTGGGATTCTGATCTGGCTTATATATCCTGAGTCATATTGCAAAGGATTGTCAAAAATCCACTTGTGACTTTTAGGATCGCTACTTCCAATAGGTGGCGCTGTGCTAGAGTTTGTCTCCTTTACTGGAGAGACAATTTGAATATTTCCCAGAGGGGCATTGCAGCTATAAGTCCCCTTACCTGGCAGCCAGACTGGCTTGCAAAGTCTCCTTAAGGAGAATAGTGTTCCCCCGTGGAATTTTAGGGGCATTGCAGCTATAAGTCCCCTTACCTGGCAGCCAGACTGGCTTGCAAAGTCTCCTTAAGGAGAATAGTGTTCCCCCGTGGTCCCCACATAGCTTTCTCATGAGCCAGATCAGACACCCCCATACTTTGCACTGACGAGGGGCAAGCACCCCGAAACACCGTGTCTGCAAATTGGGATTCTGATCTGGCTTATATATCCTGAGTCATATTGCAAAGGATTGTCAAAAATCCACTTGTGACTTTTAGGATCGCTACTTCCAATAGGTGGCGCTGTGCTAGAGTTTGTCTCCTTTACTGGAGAGACAATTTGAATATTTCCCAGAGGGGCATTGCAGCTATAAGTCCCCTTACCTGGCAGCCAGACTGGCTTGCAAAGTCTCCTTAAGGAGAATAGTGTTCCCCCGTGGAATTTTAGGGGCATTGCAGCTATAAGTCCCCTTACCTGGCAGCCAGACTGGCTTGCAAAGTCTCCTTAAGGAGAATAGTGTTCCCCCGTGGTCCCCACATAGCTTTCTCATGAGCCAGATCAGACACCCCCATACTTTGCACTGACGAGGGGCAAGCACCCCGAAACACCGTGTCTGCAAATTGGGATTCTGATCTGGCTTATATATCCTGAGTCATATTGCAAAGGATTGTCAAAAATCCACTTGTGACTTTTAGGATCGCTACTTCCAATAGGTGGCGCTGTGCTAGAGTTTGTCTCCTTTACTGGAGAGACAATTTGAATATTTCCCAGAGGGGCATTGCAGCTATAAGTCCCCTTACCTGGCAGCCAGACTGGCTTGCAAAGTCTCCTTAAGGAGAATAGTGTTCCCCCGTGGAATTTTAGGGGCATTGCAGCTATAAGTCCCCTTACCTGGCAGCCAGACTGGCTTGCAAAGTCTCCTTAAGGAGAATAGTGTTCCCCCGTGGTCCCCACATAGCTTTCTCATGAGCCAGATCAGACACCCCCATACTTTGCACTGACGAGGGGCAAGCACCCCGAAACACCGTGTCTGCAAATTGGGATTCTGATCTGGCTTATATATCCTGAGTCATATTGCAAAGGATTGTCAAAAATCCACTTGTGACTTTTAGGATCGCTACTTCCAATAGGTGGCGCTGTGCTAGAGTTTGTCTCCTTTACTGGAGAGACAATTTGAATATTTCCCAGAGGGGCATTGCAGCTATAAGTCCCCTTACCTGGCAGCCAGACTGGCTTGCAAAGTCTCCTTAAGGAGAATAGTGTTCCCCCGTGGAATTTTAGGGGCATTGCAGCTATAAGTCCCCTTACCTGGCAGCCAGACTGGCTTGCAAAGTCTCCTTAAGGAGAATAGTGTTCCCCCGTGGTCCCCACATAGCTTTCTCATGAGCCAGATCAGACACCCCCATACTTTGCACTGACGAGGGGCAAGCACCCCGAAACACCGTGTCTGCAAATTGGGATTCTGATCTGGCTTATATATCCTGAGTCATATTGCAAAGGATTGTCAAAAATCCACTTGTGACTTTTAGGATCGCTACTTCCAATAGGTGGCGCTGTGCTAGAGTTTGTCTCCTTTACTGGAGAGACAATTTGAATATTTCCCAGAGGGGCATTGCAGCTATAAGTCCCCTTACCTGGCAGCCAGACTGGCTTGCAAAGTCTCCTTAAGGAGAATAGTGTTCCCCCGTGGAATTTTAGGGGCATTGCAGCTATAAGTCCCCTTACCTGGCAGCCAGACTGGCTTGCAAAGTCTCCTTAAGGAGAATAGTGTTCCCCCGTGGTCCCCACATAGCTTTCTCATGAGCCAGATCAGACACCCCCATACTTTGCACTGACGAGGGGCAAGCACCCCGAAACACCGTGTCTGCAAATTGGGATTCTGATCTGGCTTATATATCCTGAGTCATATTGCAAAGGATTGTCAAAAATCCACTTGTGACTTTTAGGATCGCTACTTCCAATAGGTGGCGCTGTGCTAGAGTTTGTCTCCTTTACTGGAGAGACAATTTGAATATTTCCCAGAGGGGCATTGCAGCTATAAGTCCCCTTACCTGGCAGCCAGACTGGCTTGCAAAGTCTCCTTAAGGAGAATAGTGTTCCCCCGTGGAATTTTAGGGGCATTGCAGCTATAAGTCCCCTTACCTGGCAGCCAGACTGGCTTGCAAAGTCTCCTTAAGGAGAATAGTGTTCCCCCGTGGTCCCCACATAGCTTTCTCATGAGCCAGATCAGACACCCCCATACTTTGCACTGACGAGGGGGCAAGCACCCCGAAACACCGTGTCTGCAAATTGGGATTCTGATCTGGCTTATATATCCTGAGTCATATTGCAAAGGATTGTCAAAAATCCACTTGTGACTTTTAGGATCGCTACTTCCAATAGGTGGCGCTGTGCTAGAGTTTGTCTCCTTTACTGGAGAGACAATTTGAATATTTCCCAGAGGGGCATTGCAGCTATAAGTCCCCTTACCTGGCAGCCAGACTGGCTTGCAAAGTCTCCTTAAGGAGAATAGTGTTCCCCCGTGGAATTTTAGGGGCATTGCAGCTATAAGTCCCCTTACCTGGCAGCCAGACTGGCTTGCAAAGTCTCCTTAAGGAGAATAGTGTTCCCCCGTGGTCCCCACATAGCTTTCTCATGAGCCAGATCAGACACCCCCATACTTTGCACTGACGAGGGGCAAGCACCCCGAAACACCGTGTCTGCAAATTGGGATTCTGATCTGGCTTATATATCCTGAGTCATATTGCAAAGGATTGTCAAAAATCCACTTGTGACTTTTAGGATCGCTACTTCCAATAGGTGGCGCTGTGCTAGAGTTTGTCTCCTTTACTGGAGAGACAATTTGAATATTTCCCAGAGGGGCATTGCAGCTATAAGTCCCCTTACCTGGCAGCCAGACTGGCTTGCAAAGTCTCCTTAAGGAGAATAGTGTTCCCCCGTGGAATTTTAGGGGCATTGCAGCTATAAGTCCCCTTACCTGGCAGCCAGACTGGCTTGCAAAGTCTCCTTAAGGAGAATAGTGTTCCCCCGTGGTCCCCACATAGCTTTCTCATGAGCCAGATCAGACACCCCCATACTTTGCACTGACGAGGGGCAAGCACCCCGAAACACCGTGTCTGCAAATTGGGATTCTGATCTGGCTTATATATCCTGAGTCATATTGCAAAGGATTGTCAAAAATCCACTTGTGACTTTTAGGATCGCTACTTCCAATAGGTGGCGCTGTGCTAGAGTTTGTCTCCTTTACTGGAGAGACAATTTGAATATTTCCCAGAGGGGCATTGCAGCTATAAGTCCCCTTACCTGGCAGCCAGACTGGCTTGCAAAGTCTCCTTAAGGAGAATAGTGTTCCCCCGTGGAATTTTAGGGGCATTGCAGCTATAAGTCCCCTTACCTGGCAGCCAGACTGGCTTGCAAAGTCTCCTTAAGGAGAATAGTGTTCCCCCGTGGTCCCCACATAGCTTTCTCATGAGCCAGATCAGACACCCCCATACTTTGCACTGACGAGGGGCAAGCACCCCGAAACACCGTGTCTGCAAATTGGGATTCTGATCTGGCTTATATATCCTGAGTCATATTGCAAAGGATTGTCAAAAATCCACTTGTGACTTTTAGGATCGCTACTTCCAATAGGTGGCGCTGTGCTAGAGTTTGTCTCCTTTACTGGAGAGACAATTTGAATATTTCCCAGAGGGGCATTGCAGCTATAAGTCCCCTTACCTGGCAGCCAGACTGGCTTGCAAAGTCTCCTTAAGGAGAATAGTGTTCCCCCGTGGAATTTTAGGGGCATTGCAGCTATAAGTCCCCTTACCTGGCAGCCAGACTGGCTTGCAAAGTCTCCTTAAGGAGAATAGTGTTCCCCCGTGGTCCCCACATAGCTTTCTCATGAGCCAGATCAGACACCCCCCATACTTTGCACTGACGAGGGGCAAGCACCCCGAAACACCGTGTCTGCAAATTGGGATTCTGATCTGGCTTATATATCCTGAGTCATATTGCAAAGGATTGTCAAAAATCCACTTGTGACTTTTAGGATCGCTACTTCCAATAGGTGGCGCTGTGCTAGAGTTTGTCTCCTTTACTGGAGAGACAATTTGAATATTTCCCAGAGGGGCATTGCAGCTATAAGTCCCCTTACCTGGCAGCCAGACTGGCTTGCAAAGTCTCCTTAAGGAGAATAGTGTTCCCCCGTGGAATTTTAGGGGCATTGCAGCTATAAGTCCCCTTACCTGGCAGCCAGACTGGCTTGCAAAGTCTCCTTAAGGAGAATAGTGTTCCCCCGTGGTCCCCACATAGCTTTCTCATGAGCCAGATCAGACACCCCCATACTTTGCACTGACGAGGGGCAAGCACCCCGAAACACCGTGTCTGCAAATTGGGATTCTGATCTGGCTTATATATCCTGAGTCATATTGCAAAGGATTGTCAAAAATCCACTTGTGACTTTTAGGATCGCTACTTCCAATAGGTGGCGCTGTGCTAGAGTTTGTCTCCTTTACTGGAGAGACAATTTGAATATTTCCCAGAGGGGCATTGCAGCTATAAGTCCCCTTACCTGGCAGCCAGACTGGCTTGCAAAGTCTCCTTAAGGAGAATAGTGTTCCCCCGTGGAATTTTAGGGGCATTGCAGCTATAAGTCCCCTTACCTGGCAGCCAGACTGGCTTGCAAAGTCTCCTTAAGGAGAATAGTGTTCCCCCGTGGTCCCCACATAGCTTTCTCATGAGCCAGATCAGACACCCCCATACTTTGCACTGACGAGGGGCAAGCACCCCGAAACACCGTGTCTGCAAATTGGGATTCTGATCTGGCTTATATATCCTGAGTCATATTGCAAAGGATTGTCAAAAATCCACTTGTGACTTTTAGGATCGCTACTTCCAATAGGTGGCGCTGTGCTAGAGTTTGTCTCCTTTACTGGAGAGACAATTTGAATATTTCCCAGAGGGGCATTGCAGCTATAAGTCCCCTTACCTGGCAGCCAGACTGGCTTGCAAAGTCTCCTTAAGGAGAATAGTGTTCCCCCGTGGAATTTTAGGGGCATTGCAGCTATAAGTCCCCTTACCTGGCAGCCAGACTGGCTTGCAAAGTCTCCTTAAGGAGAATAGTGTTCCCCCGTGGTCCCCACATAGCTTTCTCATGAGCCAGATCAGACACCCCCATACTTTGCACTGACGAGGGGCAAGCACCCCGAAACACCGTGTCTGCAAATTGGGATTCTGATCTGGCTTATATATCCTGAGTCATATTGCAAAGGATTGTCAAAAATCCACTTGTGACTTTTAGGATCGCTACTTCCAATAGGTGGCGCTGTGCTAGAGTTTGTCTCCTTTACTGGAGAGACAATTTGAATATTTCCCAGAGGGGCATTGCAGCTATAAGTCCCCTTACCTGGCAGCCAGACTGGCTTGCAAAGTCTCCTTAAGGAGAATAGTGTTCCCCCGTGGAATTTTAGGGGCATTGCAGCTATAAGTCCCCTTACCTGGCAGCCAGACTGGCTTGCAAAGTCTCCTTAAGGAGAATAGTGTTCCCCCGTGGTCCCCACATAGCTTTCTCATGAGCCAGATCAGACACCCCCCATACTTTGCACTGACGAGGGGCAAGCACCCCGAAACACCGTGTCTGCAAATTGGGATTCTGATCTGGCTTATATATCCTGAGTCATATTGCAAAGGATTGTCAAAAATCCACTTGTGACTTTTAGGATCGCTACTTCCAATAGGTGGCGCTGTGCTAGAGTTTGTCTCCTTTACTGGAGAGACAATTTGAATATTTCCCAGAGGGGCATTGCAGCTATAAGTCCCCCTTACCTGGCAGCCAGACTGGCTTGCAAAGTCTCCTTAAGGAGAATAGTGTTCCCCCGTGGAATTTTAGGGGCATTGCAGCTATAAGTCCCCTTACCTGGCAGCCAGACTGGCTTGCAAAGTCTCCTTAAGGAGAATAGTGTTCCCCCGTGGTCCCCACATAGCTTTCTCATGAGCCAGATCAGACACCCCCATACTTTGCACTGACGAGGGGCAAGCACCCCGAAACACCGTGTCTGCAAATTGGGATTCTGATCTGGCTTATATATCCTGAGTCATATT